>NW_026607044.1:0-15000 GCF_029890125.1 Rhinichthys klamathensis goyatoka
CCTCGTTTTATGCGTCCGCTCCTCGGTGAGAGACGCGAGAGAGACCGGTGCGTCTCACAGCTGTCGTTCATTATCACTCGCGCCACCGGCCTCGCGCTGTCCTATCACATCCCTCGCCCTCGTCCTGCTCGCCACAGCCAACTAACTAGAAATTTTGTGTGAAATGAATTTCTAACTCTGGTGGCAGCTAACGTTAGCCTTGTAGACGGAAAAGTGATTTCTCTGATGTTTGCGCTGTTCTGGATTAGTGGGAGTGGCTTGCGGAGCTGTGCAATGTGGTGCATTGTGGGAGTTGTTGTCTTGCATACAAATGCGCACTAAAGTTATTTTCTGTCTTTTCTCGGTCAAGAGGGCATCAAATTCAAAATTTCTTTTACATTTCGACTACATATATGACCCACTTTCAATAAAGATTAATGTTGAAATGGGTGAAGTGACCCTTTAAGCATTTGCCTTTTTAAATCCAAGATAATGTTACAAAAAGATTTCTGTTTCAAATAAATGCTATTCTTTCTGTTAACTTTTTATTAATCAAATGATCCTAAAATGTTTTATCACGGTTTCCACACAAATGTAAAGCAGCACAACTGTTTTCAACACTGATAATAATCATAAATGTTTCTTGAGCATCAGATCATCATATTAGAGTGATTTCTGAAGGATCATGTGACACTGAAGACTGGAGTAATGATGCTGAAAATTCAGCTTTGATCACAGGAATAAATTACACTTTACTATATATGCACATAGAAAACAGTCATTTTAAACTGTAATAATATTTCAGATTTTTTACTGTATTTTTTATCAAATAAATGCAGCCTTGGTGAGCAGGAGAGACTTCTTACAAAAACATTGCAACAAAAATCTTACTTTTGAAAGGTAGTGTATCCCCTGCATCTAGATTTAATTTAACACTTCTTTTTTTTTGTGCGCATATTACAATGTATTTCTTGCTCAAATTTTCTCTTTATCATTTCTACTCTTCTCTGGCAATTCCAGCTCAGATAATTCCTGCTCAGATACGCTCTACATGAGATTGCATGAGACGTTCTGAATTAGATGAGCCAGGGCGGTTCCCAGCAAGCAGTTTTGTGTTTAAAAGACGTCTAAGAGCCGTCTATTAGACACAGTCCAGACGTCTAGGCTAAATCAAGGCAACATCTGGGCTGTCAGTGAAAATTTAGTAGATGTCTAAACCATCGCCCAAGAATAGACTAGTCATCAATTAGATAACAAAGAAATGAAATGAGTGAAGAAATGAAACCAAACACCCTGTAATCCCTGTTTACTTTGCTCACATGATGAAATATGATACATCTCGCAAGTTATTTTGGCAAAAACGACATGTAACCAAATTCAGGGTTATTTTGGCTAGTAGTGTGTTACTACAGCGAGTCTATACCTAGATGGTGAAATGACGGGTTGCTGGGTTGTGTTTTTGAGCCCCAGATGCATGTAAATAATGAAGCTCTTGGTCAGGCCTCTCTGTCACGCGCATCTGTATTCCAGCGGCAGACGGACGGGTCACCGTGGGGACGCGCTCGGCCCTCCTCCACCGTCTGTCAGCGTCACGCGTCTGTTTGAGTCTGTTTGAGTATTCTGCTTGATCAGTCACTGTCGCTCGCAGATCTGCACGCGTCAGGTTTAATGCGCAGACTGACCGCGTCAGGTTTAATGCGCAGACTGACCGCGTCAGGTTTAATGCGCAGACTGACCGCGTCAGGTTTAATGCGCAGACTGACCGCGTCAGGTTTAATGCGCAGACTGACCGCGTCAGGTTTAATGCGCAGACTGACCGCGTCAGGTTTAATGCGCAGACTGACCGCGTCAGGTTTAATGCGCAGACTGACCGCGTCAGGTTTAATGCGCAGACTGACCGCGTCAGGTTTAATGCGCAGACTGACCGCGTCAGGTTTAATGCGCAGACTGACCGCGTCAGGTTTAATGCGCAGACTGACCGCGCTGGTTTAATGCGCAGACTGACCGCGTCAGGTTTAACGCGCAGACTGACCGCGCTGGTTTAATGCGCAGACTGACCGCGCTGGTTTAATGCGCACACTGACCGCGCTGGTTTAATGTGCAGACTGACCGCGCTGGTTTAATGCGCAGACTGACCGCGCTGGTTTAATGCGCACACTGACCGCGCTGGTTTAATGCGCAGACTGACCGCGCTGGTTTAATGCGCAGACTGACCGCGCTGGTTTAATGCGCAGACTGACCGCGCTGGTTTAATGCGCAGACTGACCGCGCTGGTTTAATGCGCAGACTGACCGCGCTGGTTTAATGCGCAGACTGACCGCGTCAGGTTTAACGCGCAGACTGACCGCGCTGGTTTAATGCGCAGACTGACCGCGCTGGTTTAATGCGCAGACTGACCGCGCTGGTTTAATGCGCAGACTGACCGCGCTGGTTTAATGCGCAGACTGACCGCGCTGGTTTAATGCGCAGACTGACCGCGCTGGTTTAATGCGCAGACTGACCGCGTCAGGTTTAACGCGCAGACTGACCGCGTCAGGTTTAACGCGCAGACTGACCGCGTCAGGTTTAACGCGCAGACTGACCGCGCTGGTTTAATGCGCAGACTGACCGCGTCAGGTTTAATACGCAGACTGACCGCGCTGGTTTAATGCGCAGACTGACCGCGCTGGTTTAATGCGCAGACTGACCGCGCTGGTTTAATGTGCAGACTGACCGCGCTGGTTTAATGCGCAGACTGACCGCGCTGGTTTAATGCGCAGACTGACCGCGTCAGGTTTAATACGCAGACTGACCGCGCTGGTTTAATGCGCAGACTGACCGCGCTGGTTTAATGCGCAGACTGACCGCGCTGGTTTAATGTGCAGACTGACCGCGCTGGTTTAATGTGCAGACTGACCGCGCTGGTTTAATGCGCAGACTGACCGCGCTGGTTTAATACGCAGACTGACCGCGTCAGGTTTAATGCGCAGACTGACCACGCTGGTTTAATGCGCAGACTGACCGCGCTGGTTTAATGCGCAGACTGACCGCGCTGGTTTAATGCGCAGACTGACCACGCTGGTTTAATGCGCAGACTGACCGCGTCAGGTTTAATATCAAATATATAAAAGGGACATGTTCTCAGAAAAGCGAAACTCTGCTCTTGTAAGGCTCCGTTACATAGAACAGTGCCGGCTGTCTTTCTCATTCGTCTGAAGAACCAGCCGTCTCTGGCTTTGATAAGGTCCTGTCCGGGACGAGTGCTCCCGTCATCTGGAGCAGAGGGTTCAGACGCTCCTCGGATCAAACAGGTGCTCCTGCTTCACCTAGAGGCGAGAATCAAAGACTGGCTTTATCTCGAGCTCTGCAGAGGAGGCCTGGCTCAAGAGACATACTCGTGTTCAAAAGGAGAGCGAGAAGAAAGAGCAGAAGCGCCTCTCGTTCTCCGAGGATGAGGGTGTGCGTTCCTCTAACAATCGCAGGAGGGCCGATACTGAGCATAACCTCACAGGGGCCATTTTAAGTGCTCGCCTGAAAGAAAACTCACAAACGAGATCTATATAACTCAACTATTTCTCCTAGATCAAATATAGAGCAAATGGAAAATCAAATTGTAAATAATTTCATTTATTTATAAAGCACAAATAAACACAACTATAGTTGACCACTGTGCTTTTACAGAAGAAAAGTTCTAAATATAAAAAACGAATAATTAAAATAAGTAAATAATTCACTATGACTTAAATGCATGGGTAAAAAGATACAACTTTAATTAAAGCTGCAAGCAGCATTTAGCGGGGTTCAAGCATTTAAGGCCTTGTAAGCATTAAAGACATTGAGTTTTATTTAGCAATCATTTAACCACTAACATCATATATGGAAAAGACCATTTACAGCCAATACAGGCAATTTACCATAGGAAATATATGGTTTTCAAAGCTTTTTGACAGTTATAATCTCCATGAAACTTTGCATGCTTCTTCAGCATGTTATGACACATATGCCCATCAATTTTTGTGAAGTTCTGAGTTTTCCTTTTGGATTTATAGGCTTTTGAGTGTAATTTGTCACGCCCCTTTTCTAAATGACCCTGTTACAGCCACCCAAATGCAAAAGTTTTGTCCGTCTCGAGCCAAGGATCACAGTGGTGTAAAAACCTTAAGCCTAAGTCAAAAGGTCGAAGAGTTATGAGCGATTTAGTACTTTTGGTTGCTGTAGCGCCACCTATGGGCCAATCGGGACATACTCTGAAAAGTTCTCCCCAAATTGAGGCCAACATCTGGCCAGGTTTCAAGTCTCCAGCACTTACGGTTTGGTCTGCACGATGCATACTAACTAAATTGCATACAGAGGATACAGAACTACCTGATAAAGGAAGACTGTACCATAACCTACAGTAGGACAGGAGTATTATTATCTGTCTGTGGATCGCAATCTGAGCGGCCTATTCAAGTTTAAAAGATCTGACCAATAAGGAGGTGTCAGACTGTTTGGGGATTTAAAAACAAGCAATAGTACTTTAAATTCAATGCAAGAACGCACGGGCAACCAATTGAGAGATAATAAAATTGGACTTATATGTTCACATTTAAGGACCCAAACCTAACACTGAAAGTCACTAAACGAAATTAGTTAATTTAACTTATTTAAAAAAAAAAAATTTAATTTCACTCAATAAAAAATGTGATATTAACTCAAAAACTCAGAACTTAACTCAAAACTTAAACTGAATAAGTTACGAATAATCTATTTGTTATTTTAGCTTTAACAATTTAAGTTGAATTTAATTAATTTAATCTAGTTTATGTTAGTGGTTGAAAATAAAAATAATGTGAAAAGTAAATTAGAAACCAGCGGGTGGGTTTACTTCTTCCTAATTTAAAATAATATTTTAACATGTTAAAATATAATTTTGAACCATTTGAAGCCGTGACATAAGACTGGGATATTCCAATATATAAGGAATTACAATAGTCCAAACGAGATAAGACGAGAGCATGAAGGACTCTTTCAAGATCTTTAAAGATAGGAATGACTTAACTTTAGACAGAAGTTTTAAATGAAAGAAGCTTGAAATTAACTTGATTTGGACAAGCTTGATTACATTGACCCAAATTGAGTTGAACTAACTCAATTACTAAATTGAGAACTAAAATTGAGTTGAACTTACTCAATTACATTTCATTGAATGAATTTGTTCTTGATGAGTTTGGGCTACTTTTGTATGTTTGAATGATTTATGTATATCTGTTCTTTTAAGACACCCAACACACGCACACACACACGCACACACACACACACGCACGCACGCACGCACGCACACACACACACACACACACACCTCAATTTAATGCACTGGACTATCCAAAATTAACAGCAGAAGAATTATATCAAGATATTTTACTGTGATTTTGGTTATGTATAGTTTAATTTAAACCCCCCCCTCCCCCCCCCCTCCCTCCCTAATATTGGCTAATATTGGCTAATATTGGCTAATATTTGCAGCAAAATAACTATAGGCTATTATAATGTTGCTGCGATTTAGTTGGAACTATCTATATCTTTTTTATCTTCTCCAAAACTAAAATCTTCTCTTCTCTGTGTATTTTAGGGATTTTAAGGACCCGAACGAAGCTTGTGGCGTAATCGAAGGAAACTTCAGGAAAGCACATCAAACATCTCAGTGCCCAGTAAGCCATAACTGATGCGATTGTGTGTTGGAGGCAATAACAAACCAAGCATTTCATAATTAATTCAAGATTGCGTTCCACCAAAACATAACATTTGAAATAAAGGTTGCATTAGTCGGTCCGTTCCACACCATAGACCGTCTTAGTCGGAATAAGCTCGAGCGACAGTGAAAGTCCCGGATCGATGGTGGGAGATGTTTAACACACCGCGGACTGGAGAGAGCAGCTTCTTCCTTCGGTGAAGACTGGATTTATGAGCTCTTACCACAGGCGCAGCTTTTCACTGTAATGCTGAGAATGACAATTCATTTGACCGGATTGGAGATGTGATTCCAGCCGACAGGCTATAGTTTAAATTCAGTTTTCCGTGCGACTGTGAGTGTGTGACAGATTTTACCCACAAACCCTGAAGGCCAGAACGGGTTGATGAGTTGAGTCACACTGACAGCAGATTCATCGAGACCTCTCTCTCTCTCTCTCTCTCTCTCTCTCTCTCTCTCTCTCTCTCTCTCTCTCTCTCTCTCTCTCTCTCTCTCTCTCTCTCTCTCTCTCTCTCTCTCTCTCTCTCTCTCTCTCTCTCTCTCTCTCTCTCTCTCTCTCTCTCTCTCTCTCTCTCTCTCTCTCTCTCTCTCTCTCTCTCTCTCTCTCTCTCTCTCTCTCTCTCTCTCTCTCTCTCTCTCTCTCTCTCTCTCTCTCTCTCTCACTCGAGCTTCGCATTGTAAAGATATGCAGATATATATGTCCCAACATGAGCATTTCAAGATGAAGAACCGACTCCTTTTGAATCACAAGCTGGACTTTTAATTCAATTGACAGGAAGATAATTTTGTATTCCTGAAACGATCCATAAAAACATTAATAATGGTTTCCACAAAAATATGAAGCAGCACAACTGTTTTCAACATTGATAATAATCATAAATGTGTCTTGAGCAGCAAATCATCATATTAGAGTGATTTCTGAAGGATCATGTGACACTGAAGACTGGAGTAATGATGCTGGAAATCCAGCTTTGATCACAGGAATAAATTACACTTTACTATACACTCACCGGCCACTTTATTAGGTACACCTGTCCAACTGCTCGTTAACACTTAATTTCTAAGCAGCCAATCACATGGCGGCAACTCAGTGCATTTAGGCATGTAGACATGGTCAAGACAATCTCCTGCAGTTCAAACCGACCATCAGTATGGGGAAGAAAGGTGATTTGAGTGACTTTGAACGTGGCATGATTGTTGGTGCCAGAAGGGCTGGTCTGAGTATTTCAGAAACTGCAAATCTACTGGGATTTTCACGCACAACCATCTCTAGGGTTTACAGAGAATGGTCCGAAAAAGAAAAAACATCCAGTGAGCGGCAGTTCTGTGGGCGGAAATGCCTTGTTGATGCCAGAGGTCAGAGGAGAATGGCCAGACTGGTTCGAGCTGATAGAAGGGCAACAGTGACTGAAATAACCACTCGTTACAACCGAGGTATGCAGCAAAGCATTTGTGAAGACACAACACGCACAACCTTGAGGCGGATGGGCTACAACAGCAGAAGACTCCACCGGGTACCACTCATCTCCACTACAAATAGGAAAAAGAGGCTACAATTTGCAAGAGCTCACCAAAATTGAACAGTTGAAGACTGGAAAAATGTTGCCTGGTCTGATGAGTCTCGATTTCTGTTGAGACATTCAGATGTTAGAGTCAGAATTTGGCGTAAACAGAATGAGAACATGGATCCATCATGCCTTGTTACCACTGTGCAGGCTGGTGGTGGTGGTGTAATGGTGTGGGGGATGTTTTCCTGGCACACTTTAGGCCCCTTAGTGCCAATTGGGCATCGTTTAAATGCCACGGCCTACCTGAGCATTGTTTCTGACCATGTCCATCCCTTTATGGCCACCATGTATCCATCCTCTGATGGCTACTTCCACCATGTCACAAAGCTCTAATCATTTCAAATTGGTTTCTTGAACATGACAATGAGTTCACTGTACTAAAATGGCCTCCACAGTCACCAGATCTCAACCCAATAGAGCATCTTTGGGATGTGGTGGAACGGGAGATTCGCATCATGGATGTGCAGCCGACAAATCTGCGGCAACTGTGTGATGCCATCATGTCAATATGGACCAAACTCCCTGAGGAATGCTTCCAGCACCTTGTTGAATCTATGCCACGAAGAATTGAGGCAGTTCTGAAGGCAAAAGGGGGTCCAACCCGTTACTAGCATGGGGTACCTAATAAAGTGGCCGGTGAGTGTATATTCACATAGAAAACAGCTTTTTTAAACTGTTATTAATATTTCACTGTTTTTACTGTATTTTTGATCAAATAAATGCAGGCTTTGGAAAATGTACAACCCAGAAGCGCTGCGCTGTTACACTACGTGAAATATCACGGCCCACAGAAATGAATAGTTGAATAAAGTCGTAATTTTTGTTTGTTTTTTTTGCGCACAGAAAGTATTCTCGTCGCTTGATAAACTTAAGGTTGAGCCGCTGTAGTCACTCGGACTATTTTAACGATGTCTTTAATAACTTTTCTCGGCCGGCCAGTTTCAATCCCTTAGAAGCCAATGGAGGAGTGATCCAGCTCTCAGATTTATTCAAAAATATCTTAATTTGTGTTCCGAAGATGAACGAAAGTCTTACGGGGTTGAACAACATGAGGGAGAGTAATTACTGACAGAGTTTTCATTTTGGGGTGAACTATCCCTTTAAGATGTTTCCCAGTGCCAGAACCCGCTCCTAAAGCATCATGCGAGACCAGACTGACCAGCGTGTCCAGGCTAGCCCACTGACTAACTAATGGACTGTGTTTTCTTGTCCTCAACAGGCATGCTGAGTCACTGAGGAACCGAGAGCAGGAGGTGTGTGTTTCAGTGCTGGTGTCGCTGCAGGCAGATGTGTGTATTAATGCGCTGTCCTCCTGTGTGGCCCGTCGGTACACACACACACACACAGATGGAGAGGTGTGTGAGGAGAGTCCGTCAGGTACTCGAGTTACAGGTGCTGCAGGCCGACACTAATCTCTCGCTCTTCATTTCCCCTTCATATGCTTTCATATTAGGTCAAATATTTATATTTTTTTAAATGCAAATTATATTAAGCTTTTTTATCACAGTATCACAATGACGTGGACACTGACATTTTTGTCAATTTATTCAGATTTTTTTTAACCCAGATTATTTATATATAAATGTTTGTGATTGGTGTGTTTTTCCTCATCCTCAGATGTTTTGTAAGAGCCCTTTAACTAACAGCCAGTTTCTTGACAATGTCATTCTCCAGGAAGTGACATCATTCGAGAGAAACAACAGCTCAAATATCAATAGGCCTATTACAATAGAAAACATGTGTGCTATATATTATACACACTCCATTTGATATAAATTGATATTATTCATGTATTACTATATTCATTATTAATATATTTTAAGTTACTATTATTGATTTTTATATTATACTCCATTTTATATTTTATAAAAATGAATATTTTAATGATATTTTAGCATTTTATTTAATATTTTTTGGCCATTGTGTAAATAATTAATACAGCTTAAATATCTTTAAATGTTAAGTTTTAGGCTCCAGATTTGAGCAGGTTCTGCAGAAGATTGCTTGATAGCCGGAGTCTGGACTTGTTGATGAACCGGAGGCCGGAGAACACATGATGCTGGAGTCGTGTGGATTAAAGCTGAGCTGATCTGATATGAGGCCGATCCTACACACGGAAGACCGCACTTTATTGGCTTTATCTTCACAAACCACCGGCTACACCGCAATCAGATCAATCCTCTGAACTCATCCGTCCACACAGAGATCCTGCAGAGGAACGCGTGATTACCAGAGCGGCCGGACAGAGAGCAGCGCAGGACACGTGACCTGCAGAAACTGATGACAAATGAGAATTTGTTTGAGTTTATATTACAGGTGAAACTCGAACATTTTTAATTTCGTGCAAAAGTTATTTTATTTCAGTAATTCAACTTAAAAGGTGAAACTATGTTATATAAACTCATTACATGCAAAGTGAGATATTTCAAGCCTTTATTTGTTATAATTGTGATGATTATGGTTCACAGCTATGAAAACCTTTTCACAATATTCTAATTTTGAATATGGGGTTTTCATAAGCTCTAAGCCATAATCATCAAAATTATAACAAATAAAGGCTTGAAATATCTCACTTTGGATGTAATGAGTCTAATATATTAGTTTCACCTTTTAAGTTGAATTACTGAAATAAATGAACTTTTGCATGAAATTCAAATTTTTCGAGTTTCACCCAGTGCTGTGCAACGATTAATCGCATCCAAAATAAAAGTTTGTGTTCACATATGTGTGTGTACTGTAGGCTATATAATTATTTTGTATATATAAATACGCACACATGCATGTACTGTATATTTTGGGGAAATATTTGCATTTATATACTGTATAGATATTTATATTATATATATACATAATATTTTATATATAAATAACACATTTTATTTAAATATATACATGCATGTGTGTGTATTTATATATTCAAATGAATTATACACAGTACACACACGTAAACAAACTTTTATTTTGCATGCGTTTAATCATTGCACAGCCCTGTTCATATTGAGATCTGTGACTTTTGATATCAGACATTGTTTTGATCTCTTGAACCTCGTTTACATCCAGTTTTCCACTGACACACACCTTGAAAAGGCTTTTTACAACGAGATGCATGTGCATCTCGTTGTATCCCTAGTGATAATACTGCTGTTATTTCTTACATCAGGTTTTGTACTGTATAAAAACCCTGCAGCCTGCATGAATGAATGAAATATCCATGAACTGTTGAGTCATTGTCTTCAGCCACAGGCTCCTGGTGCTGAAACTCAGAATCAAAAAGCACTTTTATCTGCTCTTATTAAACCTGAAACCTGTTCTTCGCCAGCCAACATCCCAATCAATGTTACACACACGCTCCGAGGCTTCATAACACACTCTCTGGAGATCGTTCCCCATGTCACCGTCGGCTCCACGCCGCTGTTGAGCAAACATGTCAGTAAGCGTATGGGACAGTCAGACAACAGGAACGACACACACACTCGAGCTGAGGATGAGAAGCGAGTGTTTTCACACAAGCTGATCTCAGAACAGATTCTCACACTAGTTGTGACAGTCAGGCACCTGTTCAGCGGATACACCTGATATAACCCTTAAGCAGGTACAGGGATGTGTAAGAGCAGCGTGCAACATGCATATGTTCAGGTGCAGTAAACAGACGTCATCGGACAGACATTCGTGCTGTTAATTAGTTCCAGCTCTATAATTAGCTATTGATATAAATAGCAATTAGCTAACATCCTTCCTGCAGCTCAATAAAGCACGATGTAAAGGTCATTGGTTCGATTCCCAGGGAAAACCGCTTTGGATAAAAGAGTGTAATGAACATCGCCTGTCATTCTGGCTTTTTCTTTCATGTGGAATCAACATCTGAGCGACATGTAGATTTAAATAACAAAACGCACAGGCATAATTATGCAAAACATGCAGAAACAAAATCGATATATTTTGTTGGCCACAATTTGAAAAGTAGTTTGAACTGTTTATCTTAAAGATGTAGTCGTTATGACTGCACAGTTAACTGCAGAAATCACAACAATCACAATTTTGCTGCCATTTACTGTCGAAAGTTTCTATTGACATTTTTTTGGGGGTTCAGGAATCTAACCAATTGGAGGCGTTTAAATTAAAATGAAGCTTTAGAATCGAGATAAATAAGAGATTTATTGTGCGCTGTTGAGTTTCATTTAAGAGCATTCTAATAATATTGTGTCACATGTGTTGTTGTTGTTGTTGTTGTTGTATTCTGTATATTAATACACTTCAAAAGTTTGGGCTGAGTAAGAATTATTATTTTTTGTTTTTTTGAAAGAAGTCTCTTCTGCTCACCAAAGTTGCATTTTTTAAAATCAAAAATACAGTAAAAACAGCAATATTGTGAAATATTATTGCAATGTAAAACAGATGTTTTCTATGTGAATATACAGTAAAGTGTAATTTATTCCTGTGATCAAAGCTGGATTTTCAGCATCATTACTCCAGTCTTCAGTGTCACATGATCCTTCAGAAATCACTCTAATATGATGATTTGCTGCTCAAGACACATTTATGATTATTATCAATGTTAAAAACAGTTGTGCTGCTTCATATTTTGGTGGAAACCATTTGTTCCGCATTTCTCCAATAGTCATCCCAAAAACATACAAAAATAAAAGCTTTGGAGAAATGTGGAACTTTTGCTTTGTATGTGGATTTCAATATTAACTTGAGAACAAATCCAAGACATTTTAAATGAACAGTGTTTCTTTTCTTTTACAGGCCGGATTGAATCTTGGTTAGTTTTCCCAGTTGCTGGTATTTTATGACAGTGGTGTGGTTCCTCTGCCTGTAAAGCGTGCATGTACAGCATATGTAAGTTTAACTATAAGTGCTCTTATGGCTTCAGGTTTTGGGTCTGAGTGATTGAGGGTTGTCTGGATGCACACAGGCGCCGTGAAACACAATCTCACGCAATAATGGGCAGTGATGGATCTTTAACAAGAGGGAGAGACGTCAAAATGAAATGACTCTCTCTCTCTCTCTGGTTGTGGCTGAGCGTGATGGTCCTGTTGATTGTGAATTTTTTTAAAGGGTTCTTTCACACCTCATTGGATTTCAATTAGCAGGTGATAAGGGCCCTCATTGTCGCCGCTAACCGACTGCACTCTCTGACATTTCACCAGCAGGGTGGAGAGAATTCATTTCCATCCCCTGCTTTTCCTCTTTTCTTCGGCTCTAAAGCAGAGACATGACCGGTTGTGAGTGAGTACAGAAGCTCTGACAGCTCCATCTCCTCCGTTAAATCCAGACCAAAGGATGAACGGCTGCCATCCATCGCCAACCAAGAGAGAGAATTATTACGCTTCGCATGATAAAATAATAACACGTAGGCTTTACAAATCTCCAGATAAACTGAGCGCCGCAGTTTCAAGGGAAATAACGGTGTGGGATTGGCCCAATTACTCAAACAGAAGATTCAATTTAAATGTAAAATTATATCTGTTCGATGGCCCAGTGCGCGAGCTCCTCGAAAACACAAGAACAAGTGGAATCCCTAATTAAATGCAACACAGCGAAGCAAAAACGTGATGCGTTTACAAGCACCGCTAACCAAAAATCCATCAACAGATGCTATTCCACAGAATAAAGATGAAGGAATAACGACGTGAGTGGAAGGGAACTGGATCTGACAGCGAAGGTGAGAGGCAGATGGAAATAGGTGGTCTGTAACCAGAACCTCACCAGCAGGATCTTGACAACTTCTAAAAATGCACTAAAAACGGCAGACAAATGCGCACGCGAGAATCTTGCAAATAAGGCGCTTGTGCCTCAAAGAAAAGCTTTAACGACAGATGTCTCGCTAAAATCAGCATCTGTACCGTAACCTCAGATGTGTGGAAACCGAGAGGTCTTCGCGGCTGAAAACCAGGCGTGACGTGAAAGAAGAACGACAGGTGTTAAAACTCTCTTCCATGTGAGGTTTTGTCCCAATCCCTTAAAACCACGACAAACCAAAGGGGATTGTGTTTGTTGTTTGGTTTCTAGAGCGGGTCAAACATCCTGCTCCACATATTAAATATAAAATTTACTCTGATTGGCTGTCATTGTCTTGTTTTGTGTAACATTTTCACGTTTAGCGAGGAAAGAGAATGCAAATAACCGTCACGTCGGGCCGCGAAGCTAAGACACTTTTAAAGGGATAGTTCACCTCAAAATTAGCATGCTGTCCTACTCATGTCTTCCAAACTTCTTTGATTTTATGGAACACAAGACATTTAGAAGATTTCTCCGTGTTTTATGTCAATACAACGAAAGTTAGAAAGAAAGTCGTCCAGGTTTGGAACAGCTTTGAGCTATCCCAAGTGTTTTAAAGATTAAAAGCCCATTCACTACAAGGACGATAACGTTAGTTATAATCGTTTTAATTCTATGAGAATAGTAGCCTAAGACTTTGGAATCACTTTCATAACGATAAACTCTGAAAACATTTACAGCCAATCAGAATTCACCATGTTTAAAAAGGTTGAGTATTTAAAGCGACAGAGTTAGAATTAACAGTACTGCAGCCTAATATTGTTATCGTTATTTGCAGGCCTTAAATCCAAGTAAATTGTTTAATGTTTTTAAAATGTTTACATTTGAGTTAAATTGCTAAGATTATAATAACTAGCTAAATAAGCTAAATAATGGGATGTTGGAAGTAACCCATTTGCAACCTGTTTGTGCCATGTATTGTTTGGTGCTTTCAGAAAATGTATTTAAATTTGAGATTGTTTATTGAGATAAGTTGTAACTCAATGATTTTACCACAGGTAAGCTGTGTACATGACACATGTTCTTAGGAGTGAGTGACGCAAGGCAGCACAATTGGGAAAATTTGAGTAGCAAGATTTATCTGCACTTCAATGGTCAAAATGTCATCCGATCAAAATATATCTGTTTTATAGTTTAACAAGCTTTTTTTCCCTTCTAGATTTTAACTTAATATTTCAATAACGTAACAACACATTTGCATGTTCACACTCCTCTGATGACGATAATTGTCACATGACATCTGGGTAAACCTTTTTTACTAAGGGCTTTATTTTTTTTTCATCTTTTTATTTTTTCCCTAGTTTTTCATCAAATGGCAAACCCAAGTTTGGGAAACCCTGCAGTTAATGCATACTGTTTTCTTCTCTGCTTGTATTTTACCACTAGCCTCACTTGTGCATATTTTTAGCTGATACATTTTAAGAAGACATGGTTTATTCAACAACAATTTATTAGTAAGGTCTGAGTCAAGACTTTTCCCAACAAGACTTTTCCATCAAAACACAAGGACGAAGGCTTGAGATTTGACTCTGACTTGCAAAAAAATGTGTGTCTGGTGGTCTAACCTGTCAGATTTCATTAGATTTCACTCTTATATAAAAAGTGCTGAACTAGCGTGCGTCGGCCGTCGATTGCGCTTCTGTAACAGGTGCGGAATGATTCCCAAAGACCCGAGAAACACACTCCATTCCCTCTTACTCGAGCAGAGCGTGTCATATCACAAATCACTTTACGGCCCCTCCTCGTGTAAAGGCCCACACACACACATTTACTGAAGCTCCATCAATTTGGTTGCGTCTCAAGTGCTGCTGCCTCTTGGACACGGTCATGCACATCAGCAAATGAGCAGCGGGAGTTTGGGAGTTTGACAATCTATCTAAAGCAGGAGACGAGGAGTGTGTGTGTGTGTGTGTGTGTGTGAGTGAGAGTGAGTTCAGGGTCATTCCAATTACAGAGTTC
>NW_026607044.1:27500-70000 GCF_029890125.1 Rhinichthys klamathensis goyatoka
AACTATGTTAGCACTTAGCTTAGCCCATGCATTAAATATGGGCCTAGCAGAGAAGCGACCAAACACTTCCACGTTTTCCCTATGTAAACACAGTTACTCGAGTAGTGTAACTTGACCTGGGCTGGTGACACAAAATAAACCGTTGCGCTTTTCTAAGCGTTTAAAATTGATGACTATATTGTATGGCGGAATACCATAACAAGTGCTTTTGAGCAGTTCGACTTGGCGCAATAATATCTTCACTAGTGAAAAGTCCTCTTACCGGCTCCCGCTTCCTCTCCCCCTCCCTCTGACATTTCCGTCAATACAACCAACGTGACATGCGCCGGTAGTAGTAGTTCGAGCGGAGTTGACGAAGTAACAGGTTGTTGGAAGCTAGTTAGCATTCTAAACAGCACAGGCTCTCAATTTCGGTCGGCATCTGTTCGCAACAGTCACACTTGCACCACCAATTGCTGTTTGCCCGTGGTCTTTCGCCAGCTCCGGTCTGTTCTGGATCATATCTTTCTTTCCTCTCACGGTCCATAAGAGCTAATTCCTCCTCCGTGTACTCGGGTTCAAACAGATATGGCTCTGGGTCTTCTACAAAGAAGTCATAATCATCTACAAAGTCCGCCATTGCAAATGATCTGCAGTTTGCTAATAGCACAGGTAGTAAAAGCCACGTTGGTTGTATTGACGGAAATGTCAGAGGGAGGGGGAGAGGAAGCGGGAGCCGGTAAGAGGACTTTTCACTAGTGAAGATATTATTGCGCCAAGTCGAACTGCTCAAAAGCACTTGTTATGGTATTCCGCCATACAATATAGTCATCAATTTTAAACGCTTAGAAAAGCGCAACGGTTTATTTTGTGTCACCAGCCCAGGTCAAGTTACACTACTCGAGTAACTGTGTTTACATAGGGAAAACGTGGAAGTGTTTGGTCGCTTCTCTGCTTGGCCCATATTTAATGCATGGGCTAAGCTAAGTGCTAACATAGTTTTGCGGCAATACAGAGCGATATAGTGCACGCACTGAGACGAGAGAGGTATGTATCAACTCGTCTTAGTTAAGGGAATAACATAGTTTAATAAGAAAAACTGGTGGAGTATCCCTTTAAACTGTGTTCTGAAGATGAACGGAGGTCTGACGGGCTTGGACCGACATGAGGGAGAGTCATTAATGACATCATTTTCATTTTTGGGTGAACTAACCCTTTAAAATCTAGACATATAAACAACATTAATAGCTGGATTTTCACCACAGGGGGACTTTATAGGCTCATTTTGCTTCAAGCAAATGTATGTTGATTTAAGAGTATTTAGATGTTTGTACTGTAAAACGAGACATAAGTGTTATTTATTTTTTCGCAGCAGTGCAGCACACTTCACAATACTCCACGACAGCAGGTGAAAGTTAAAGGATCTAAATCAAAGCTTCCTCATGCTGCGCTCTTGCGTCCAGATAGCCTTTCTTCCAGCTTGACATCAAGGTTACAGGTAAAGCGCGGGCCGTCCGCTCACACACAGGTGTTAAGTGGTCCTGAGGTCTGGCGCCTCGAGCGTCCGGTGGAAATCGATCTTCTTAATATGTCTGCTGTAGCGCCAAAGGACTTTTGACAGGACTGTTCAGTCAGGGAAATAATCAGTCACGTCGAGAAATGAAATCACCACGGTGGGTTAAACCCTCCTCAGTGGACCCGGGCTCGGTCAGGGGGGATCAGAGATAATGGCCCTGTCTGGACTGGCTTCAGCCCACTGACACCTGAAGCAGTCATGCCTCGAAGAGCACATTCCCTCGCTCTCTTTGTATCTCTTTATCACTCTTGAAATTTCTCTCTCCATCATTACCTATTTTCTCCTTCTCTCTAGTGCTGAGAAATCCTAACAAAGGCCAGCTGGTTTAACTGGTGACCGCCTTCTAAGTACTGGATTGTTCACACAAAAAACAAAATCGTATTCTGCAGGTGTCGCCCATCTTGTGTGAACATTTTATATGTTATACCCGGATGGCTATTTACTAAAATGTGCCGTATTCAATGAGATATGGTATCCCATAATGCAATGCTCTCAACTTGTCCTTGACCCTTTTTTTATTTCCATAATTAAACAATATAATGAGGTCATGTGACAATGAAGCATACTATTGTCACTGTATGGAAAGCAGATCATTTCTTTCTCTTGTTAATTTTCTTCTTTTGTTTTCAAATCCATCCATCCATCCACTCATCCACACATCCACACATCCATCCACTCATCCATCCACTCATCCACACATCCACACATCCATCCACTCATCCATCCACTCATCCACACATCCACACATCCATCCACTCATCCATCCACACATCCATCCACTCATCCATCCACCCATCCATCCACCCATCCATCTATCCACCCATCCATCCACTCATCCACCCATCCATCCATCCACTCATCCATCTACTCATCCATCCACCCATCCATCCATCATCCACCCATCCATCCACCCATCCATCTATCCACCCATCCATCCACTCATCCATCCACTCATCCATCCACTCATCCATCCACCCATCCATCCGCCCATCCACCCATCCATCCACTCATCCATCCATCCATCATCCATCCACTCATCCATCCACCCATCCATCCACTCATCCATCCACCCATCCATCCACTCATCCATCCATCATCCATCCACTCATCCATCCACCCATCCATCCACTCATCCATCCACCCATCCATCCACTCATCCATCCATCCATCATCCATCCATCCACCCATCCACTCATCCGCCCATCCATCCATCCATCCATCATCCATCCGGCCATCCACTCATCCGCCCATCCATCCATTAGGGGTGGAACGGTACATGTATTCGTATCGAACCGAAACGGTACGGGCGTCACGGTTCGGTGCACGAATTTACACGGAGAATACACGGTATAAAAATAAATAAAACTCAAGTGCAAATTAATTAACATATTGCGGAACTACTGTTAGATACGCGGGTTCTTTAGGGACACATAATCTGTACCATCGGCTTAGCTCTGAACGCGCGTTCACTTCAAATGTTGGCTTTATACGCGCGTCCTATTCGCTTTGGACTAGCGTCGAACTAGACGCGAATTTGATGCTCTATTCGCGTTTGGTGTGACCGTGACCGCATAATGGACAGGCTGCGATGTCAAGATTGCAATGCTGGTGTGTGAGAGAGAGTGAGAGAGAGTGAGAGAGAGAGAGAGAGAGAGAGAGAGAGAGAGAGAGAGAGAGAGAGAGAGAGAGAGAGAGAGAGAGGCGCGCGGGCGCGATCGAACTGTGTGTGTGTGTGTGTGTGTGAGAGAGAGAGAGAGAGAGAGAGAGAGAGAGAGAGAGAGAGAGAGAGAGAGAGAGAGAGAGGCGTGCGATCGAACAGTGGAAACATAAAAGCATACTCCGTCATTTTGTTCATACAGATCATTAAACCTGCAAAGTGTTTACTTATATTTGTGTACACTCGCAATAAAACACAACATTGTGCTTTTGTCACACTGTAAACTCTTGTCAAACTGTAACCTACAACTGTCACCCAACTAAAATCACACACACACTGTTTTAAAAGCAAAACATATTTATCCAACTCCATTTCAAAACAGTCTGTGTGTTCCATCTTTTGGACATTCATCATATCGCATTGGTTTTCATTTCTTGTCCTCGGAGCACTAATCTTACACACTCTACATTGATTAAAAATAGAAAATCGAATGTTTTTAATGGTAGTATTATTTTATACAGAAATCAATTATTTATAATTCAGATGATGTTACATTGTCAATTAATAATGTTAATTAAAATTAAGGAAAACAAATATATTGATCTGAAATATAGCAAAATAATTTTAAATTAATAGTACAATTACCAAACATATCAAGGTCTTTTTGTCTTTTTATTAATTTAATTAATAAACTAATTATATAAAACTATTGCAAGTGCACTACAAATAAACTGGTTTTATGCCTTTATTAATAAAACTTATTTAAAATATACAATGCCTTCTGCATTTTTGGTTTGCTTTTCCCTCCATTGTACCGAAATCGTACCGAACCGTGATGTCTGAACCGAGGTATGAACCGAACCGTGACTTCTGTGTACTGTTCCACCCCTACCATCCATCCACTCATCCACCCATCCATCCACTCATCCATCCACCCATCCATCCACTCATCCATCCATCCACTCATCCTTCCACCCATCCATCCACTTATCCATCCATCCATCCATCCATCGAACCATCCACCCATCCATCCATCCACCCGTCCACTCATCCATCATCCACCCATTCATCCATCCATCCACTCATCTATCCATCCATCCACCCATCCACCCGTCTATCCATCCACCCGTCCACCCATCTGTCCATCCATCCATCCACCCGTCCATCCATCCACCCATCCATCCGTCCATCCCCCCATCTGTCTATCCACCCATCCATCCATCCACCCATCCGTCTGTCCATCCACTCATCCATCCATCCACTCATCCTTCCACCCATCCATCCACTTATCCATCCACCCATCCATCCACCCATCCATCCACTCATCCATCCATCCATCCATCCATCCATCCATCCATCCATCCATCCATCCATCCATCCATCATCCATCGAACCATCCGCCCATCCATCTATCTATCCATCCATCCATCCATCTATCCATCCATCTATCCATCCACCCATCCATCCACTCATCCATCCATCCATCCATCATCCATCGAACCATCCGCCCATCCATCTATCCACCCATCCATCCATCCACCCGTCCACTCATCCATCATCCACCCATTCATCCATCCATCCATCCATCCACTCATCTATCCATCCATCCACCCATCCACCCGTCTATCCATCCACCCGTCCACCCATCTGTCCATCCATCCATCCACCCATCCACCCATCCATCCGTCCATCCCCCCATCTGTCCATCCACCCATCCATCCACCCATCCATCCATCCACCCATCCGTCTGTCCATCCACTCATCCATCCATCCACTCATCCTTCCACCCATCCATCCACTTATCCATCCACCCATCCATCCATCCATCCATCCATCCATCCATCCATCATCCATTGAACCATCCGCCCATCCATCTATCCATCCATCCATCCATCTATCCATCCATCTATCCATCCACCCATCCATCCACTCATCCATCCATCCATCCATCCATCCATCCATCCATCATCCATCGAACCATCTGCCCATCCATCTATCCACCCATCCATCCATCCACCCGTCCACTCATCCATCATCCACCCATTCATCCATCCATCCATCCATCCATCCATCCACTCATCTATCCATCCATCCACCCATCCACCCGTCTATCCATCCACCCGTCCACCCATCCGTCCATCCCCCCATCCATCCATCCCCCCATCCGTCTGTCCATCCACCCATCCATCCTAAGGTATTTCATTTATTTATTTCTAGGTCAGGCCACTGAAACAAACAGATTACAGGTAAGGTTCGGTGTCACTAGAAATCACACACTGCACCTTTAAATCCATCTTGAAATTTAAACAGGTCCAAACTGCTCATGTTTTGTTTCCTTTCCTTTTTCCAACAGGATCTACTGTATCTCTCTCCGTCTCGCTCTTCCTCCCTCAAGCTGTACAGGGAAGTTAATTTGGTGATGATGGCTATGGAGGTCTTGGGAGGCTAATAGCTTTTCCAGGTAAATAAATCCCCATAGTTCATAATTAGCTATTAGCATGCGTGTCAACTGTTTGCTCTGAGCGCAGGTCACGTGTCTCTTATATACATCACGGAGGTTTTCACTGTTAGCACAGCGTGCCGGGGCTTCGTGTGTGAGCTGAGGGTATTCAAGCAGTTAAGCATTTTAACACACACACATGCTAATCTGAACTATCCAAACAAACCTTGATCCATAGTGATTCTGGGTTTTATAAGCTTTGTTGTGGAAAAAAAAAGCATCTTCAGTCATGAAAGCGTTTGCATCACTTGTGCGAGGGGTAACTTTAACCAGAGTATTTAAGACCTTGACATTCTTTTATTTATTAATATAAGGTACTTTAGTTATTATTTATTTATTTATTTATTACTTATTTAAAGCTATTTTATGTCATTTATTTATTTTAAGGTATTTTATTTAAGGTAAAAGTATTTTATTTATTTATGTTTGAGGTTTTTTATTTATTTATTTAAGGTATTTATTAATTTTTAAGGTATTTATTTATTTAATTTATGGTTTTGTATGTATTTTTATTTATTTATTCATTTATAGTTATTTTATGTTATTTATTTTTAAGGTTTTGTATTTTATTTATTTTTACAGTTATTTAATTAATTTTTTAAAGGTATTTATTATTTATTTTTAATGCATTTTATTTATTTTAGGTAAGGTATTTTATTTATTTTGCGGTATTTTACAGACACAGACACACAGGTGAATTGACTAAACATTTGCATCACTTTTGCACTTGAATAATTATAACTTGAATAATTTTTTATGACTTTGCCAGTCTTTTCAGCGCATACACTTTTTTATTTTGTTCAGCGCATACTCCTTAGTATGTAAAGTAGGCCTACTACACTTATTTTTTTTTTAGGAAAATCAGCATTATTTGACTGGTACCGTTAACAATGCACTATTTAACCGCCTGGTTTCAGCTGAATTTCCTTTAAAAAGGAACATTATCAAGAAGGGCTGGCTCAATTGAATCCCACGAGTATCTAAATGGACAAATCATATGGAAAGATGCCATCGATTCCCTCAGGGTTTGATATCTGGAAGTATTCGAGACTAAACCATGTAAGCTCGCAGACAGGAGAGGCCGTGAGATGTTTGAATAAACCTGTGAATGTGTGTCACTTCCAGCCAGCGTATCATGCGTTACCTGATAACGTGCGAGGCTGTGAGATGCACATCGTTCAAAACAAACCGTTCTCGCTGACAGGCCTTTAAAGCGGCACTCGAGGGAGTCTAGCGAGCGAGTCCCCATCCTACATCTCCTCTGTCAGAGCGCTGGCTGCCGGCTGAGATTACTTCTTTGCCTTATTTAAAACTAGTGGATATTCCAATTGCCTAATTACTCAAAACGATCCCTGTGCAATTAAGCAGCACTGGCAGCCGCCCAGACTGGAGCAGCTTACCAGAGTAAACACCGAGAACCGCGGTACACGCTGAAGCTGGATGCTAATTGAATCTTGTTTACATTTACGTTTGTGTTTTTGGCAGCCCCTTACTAGCCAAAGAGACTTACAAGAAAAAGCAGTTGTTGTGTTAATGGCAATTACCAAAGGATGCAAATGAGTCGATAACACTCGAGCAGGAGGAACACTAGAACATGAAGGGGTGATTCTGAAGTGACACGAAGGCCAAGCATGGGAACCCATATTCGGAAATCGTCCTCTTCCTTCAACCTATCCAAGTGCACACAGATTAGGAGCAGTGAGTAGTGAACACACACACACACCCGGATTGTGTTTATTCCACAGTCGTTTTATTTTGCTGTGGCGCCCGGGGAGCGATTGGGGGTTCGGGGTCTTGCTGAAGAGCACCTCAGTCGGGTTACAAGTCTGACTCTCTGACCATTAGACCACCACTGCCCCCAGTTATCAACAACTGCCCTTACATTCTGCAATTAGGGAACGTTTTTTCCCCTTTATTTTTAATGCAATTTAAGCATGGACATTTATGTGCCATGTAAGCATGGATTTGTGCCTTTTAGTGCACTTTACACACATTCCTAAAATGTAATTTAAGTACAGATTTAAATAATAAAAAAAGCCATTTAGACTTGGATTTGTGCTTTAGAACAAGTGAAGTTTAAACAGATGTTTTTTTAATGCAACTTAACCATGGATTTGTCCTTTTTTTTAAAGCCCATAATTTAGATGTTATTTTTTTAATGCTTTAGGTGGATTTTGTTCTTTTCTTTTTTCTTTGCATGTGTGCTTTAAAAAAAGAAATGCTGTTTTATGCACTTTAAGTACAGTTTGTAAATTTTTTTTTTTAGACCTAATCATTGATTTAAAAAAGAAAACAAAAAAACAACCATGTAATTGAATCACTGTTTTTTTGTTTTATTCTCTTTATCTGGAATTTTTAATGCAATTTAAGGTTGATCATTGTTCCCCAAGTTTTTTCAGACTATTTTATTTTATTTTATTAATTCTTATTTTATCGACTAAAATAACTAGCTTCCGGCAGACGGCCTATGCAAGCCGACTTCCGCCACAAGAGTAACCCATGACGATGTGTGAAGTAGATGTAGGAGTAGCGTGAGCTCTTCAAACACACAGCGCTGGGCAACCGCGTTCGCCATTACGTTGCGCGTCAAGTTCAAGGGTTACTCTTTTTATGTGTAAATCATTACATACTCGTTGCAAGTCCTTTATTTAGGCCCATAGCCGTGTGGGGCACTTTTATGATGGACTGATGCACTTTTATGATGGATAGATGCGCTTTTATGATGGACTGATGCACTTTTATGATGGATAGATGCACTTTTATGATGGACTGATGCGCTTTTATGATGGACAGATGCGCTTTTATGATGGATAGATGCACTTTTATGATGGACAGATGCACTTTTATGATGGATAGATGCACTTTTATGATGGATAGATGCGCTTTTATGATGGACAGATGCACTTTTATGATGGATAGATGCGCTTTTATGATGGATAGATGCACTTTTATGATGGATAGATGCACTTTTATTATGGATAGATGCACTTTTATTATGGACAGATGCACTTTTATTATGGATAGATGCACTTTTATTATGGATATATGCACTTTTATGATGATAGATGCACTTTTATCATGGATAGAGGCAACTTTTATTATGGATATATGCACTTTTATGATGGATAGATGCACTTTTATCATGGATAGATGCACTTTTATGATGGATAGATGCGCTTTTATGATGGATAGATGCACTTTTATCATGATAGATGCACTTTTATGATGGATAGATGCACTTTTATGATGGATAGATGCACTTTTATTATGGATAGATGCACTTTTATCATGATAGATGCACTTTTATGATGGATAGATGCACTTTTATGATGGATAGATGCACTTTTATTATGGATAGATGCACTTTTATTATGGACAGATGCACTTTTATTATGGATAGATGCACTTTTATTATGGATAGATGCACTTTTATGATGGATAGATGCACTTTTATGATGATAGATGCACTTTTATCATGGATAGATGCACTTTTATGATGGATAGATGCACTTTTATGATGGATAGATGCACTTTTATCATGGATAGATGCACTTTTATGATGGATAGATGCGCTTTTATGATGGATAGATGCACTTTTATCATGATAGATGCACTTTTATGATGGATAGATGCACTTTTATGATGGATAGATGCACTTTTATTATGGATAGATGCACTTTTATTATGGACAGATGCACTTTTATTATGGATAGATGCACTTTTATTATGGATATATGCACTTTTATGATGATAGATGCACTTTTATCATGGATAGATGCACTTTTATTATGGATATATGCGCTTTTATCATGGATAGATGCACTTTTATTATGGATATATGTGCTTTTATCATGGATAGATGCACTTTTAGGATGGATAGATGCACTTTTATTATGGATATATGCGCTTTTATCATGGATAGATGCACTTTTATGATGGATAGATGCGCTTTTATGATGGACAGATGCACTTTTATGATGGACAGATGCACTTTTATGATGGATAGATGCACTTTTATTATGGATAGATGCACTTTTATTATGGATAGATGCACTTTTATTATGGATAGATGCACTTTTATTATGGATATATGCACTTTTATGATGATAGATGCACTTTTATTATGGATAGATGCACTTTTATGATGGATAGATGCACTTTTATTATGGATAGATGCACTTTTATTATGGATAGATGCACTTTTATTATGGATAGATGCACTTTTATTATGGATATATGCACTTTTATGATGATAGATGCACTTTTATTATGGATAGATGCACTTTTAGGATGGATAGATGCACTTTTATTATGGATAGATGCACTTTTATTATGGATATATGTGCTTTTATCATGGATAGATGCACTTTTAGGATGGATAGATGCACTTTTATGATGATAGATGCACTTTTATGATGGACAGATGCACTTTTATGATCGACAGATGCACTTTTATTATGGATAGATGCACTTTTATTATGGATAGATGCACTTTTATTATGGATATATGCACTTTTATGATGATAGATGCACTTTTATTATGGATATATGCGCTTTTATCATGGATAGATGCACTTTTATTATGGATATATGTGCTTTTATCATGGATAGATGCACTTTTAGGATGGATAGATGCACTTTTATTATGGATATATGCGCTTTTATCATGGATAGATGCACTTTTATGATGGATAGATGCACTTTTATGATGGATAGATGCACTTTTATGATGGATAGATGTACTTTTATCAGGGATAGATGCACTTTTATCAGGGATGGATGTGCTTTGGTGGACCTAAAAAAATATATACATATACACCTAGGATGGCTTCAGGGTGAGAAAATCATGAGCTAATTTTCATTTTTGGGTGTACTATCCCTTTAACCACTACACCGCACGACTGGACTGTATAGTCACAGTAATCAGTAGTTTGAGGAGGAGCTAAAAGAAAAGACCAGTAATCATACGTGTCGTTTCATGCTAATAACGTTCGGTACAGACCGCTACCAAACGCTGCGTGTTTATCTGCCGTCGTGAAGCGTCTCCGAGGCCGGCGGCGAGCGAGTCGTGATTGGTGGGTTCTTGCGGGTCTGAAGCCAGGCTCACAAACAGTCCATTAAGAAAAAAGTGGCACTAAATCAAGCCTGGGAATAGAGGCAGCAACAGTCAGCAGAGTGGAACTGCTTTCATTTATTTCAGAGGCTCGTTCAGGGAGCGCGCTGACAGGGGAGACGCCGCGATGGAAACACAAGCGCCAGCGCTGGATTTTTCAGCCATCTGTCGGTTTTCCCGGCTCTCTTAAAATCCCCCCTGAATGTGAAACAGGGGATTGATTTTAGCCAGTACTTGTGTAGTGCTCAATATTTCCCATCAGTTTCACTCTTTGAATGCAAACGGCTGAGAATATAAAGAAGGGATGGATGGCAGTCAAAGGGTGTGTCTCAAATCACACATCACGTGCAGCGTCCAGGGAGACAGAGACACTTCTAGAGCTGTCACACGAAGTCGTTTTGAAGAGAATATGAGGAAGAGTGTCCAGTCCACTATAGCCTATGTGTGGTTCTGTAACAAGTCTTGGTTCATTTAAGTTTTAGCTCATTTTAAAACTAGTAATGTGTTTGTGTATATACGTGCAACACACAAACACATCACTAGTTTTAAAATGAGCTAAAACTTAAATTAATATATATATATATAAACACCTTATTTTCCCCCCATACTCCATTGTTGCAGCTCTTCTCTTGAGAAACTCAAGACTACAATGCAGGCGTTTCAGGGAGTTCAGAAACCGTGACACTGATATAGAGAATAACTCCCGCTGGAGGGACTTTGCAGAGCTTTTCATGCTCAAATAGCAACAGTACACACTAAAGAAACATGTAAAAAAAAAAAAAAAAAAAAACAGGTCCTCTTTAATGCAGTTTTACAGCCCAGCTAACAGGTAGTAAACGTGTTGCCCTAAAATCTCTCTCTCTCTCTCTCTCTCTCTCTCTCTCTCTCTCTCTCTCTCTCTCTCTCTCTCTCTCTCTCTCTCTCTCTCTCTCTCTCTCTCTCTCTCTCTCTCTCTCTCTCTCTCAAATGAAGCATTTCGAAGTGATTTGTTTAAGTGAATGTGTTCAAGATTGAAAAATTGTACTCTCATAAAAAAAGGTACAAAAGCTGTCACTGGGACAGTACCCTTCAAAAGGGTTCTAATATGTATCATTTATGTACTGATGTGTAAACTTTTGGTACCAGTATTTACCTTTGAGGGACTTATATGCACTCTTTAGGATTTGTATGGCAAATTCAACGTCATATTGGTGTGAATTAATTAAACGTTATTTTTTTTAAATCATTAAATATATATATATTTTTTTTTTAATAATTTTACAAAATAATTGTATTTATTCCAATGCTGCCGTTTGTCACTGTGACATTATATAAATGTTGTTTTATAGTTTTGAGTGCAAATCGTTCTGTTTATTGCATGTCGTTGATGTTAATCCTCATTCTGTGTTAGATACTGTAAATACTGCCGTGTTTGCTCTGTCAGTAGCTTGTGCTGTCGTTCACTTCTTTTCTAAAAGGGCAGCTTGACTGTAGTTGAAGTATATGAGATCTTGTAACTTGACAGAGTGGCTCAGTCCTGTCCTGTCGTAAGTGCACTGCTGAGGGAGCCGTCATTCTAGGGGTGTCCCATTGTCAGGATGGCTTTGGTGCACTCAAACGTTCACTTCCTAAAAACGAAACGCACCGTAAACTCCATCAAGCATCAGCTGCTCATTATATTCACTTAGCAGAGACGTTGTATGTCGTCTTCAATCTCTCAAGTCATCAGAAATGGAGGACAAGTGCATATTTCATAATGCCACTGTAACATCTGTCCGCTCATCTGTATTCATAGGCCTTCTGTGTGCGCATACATCTCTGTACGTTTGGATAGAGAGAGAAAAATTGGTATCAATTTATATATAACCTTTCCATTCCACTTTATAATGGAAAGAGGTTATAATGAAGCTTCTTCACACTCAGAAAAACTCAGTTATTTTTAAGCTTTAAGAACTTTTATTTGAAAGATTCTGACTTGTTTTCTTGCAATTGCGAGTTTATATCTTGCAATTCAGAATTTTTCACAGAATTGAGTCCAATGCAGAGGAAAAAAGTGAAATTTTGTGAGTTATAAAGTCACAAATCTGGAAAAAAAACTGCACATCTGCGAAGAAAAGTCTCAATTCTGAGAAAAAAGTTGCAATTTTGAGAAAATCAGGTCACAATTCTAATGTAATTTAAGCAGAGATTTAATTTTTTAAAGAACTAACTTGAAAGATTCTGACTTGTTTTCTTGCAATTGTGAGTTTATATCTTGCAATTCAGAATTTTTCAAAGAATTGAGTCCAATGCAGAGGAAAAAAGTCCATTTTGACATTCTCGCAATTGTGAGTTAAGTCACAAATCTGGAAAAAAAAAAAACCCTGCACATCTGGGAAAAAGTCTCAATTCTGAGAAAAAAGCAATTTTGAGAAAATAAAGTTGCAATTTTGAGAAAATCAGCTCGCAATTCTAATGCAATTTAAGCAGAGATTTCATTTTTTTCATATTTAAATACAGATTTTTGCAATTTAAGTACAGAACATATAGTTCTTCTATTTGCGTTGCTGCAAAAATCCCTCCTTCGGAACCTTTCTTTTTAACAGTGTTATTGGCATTAGCTAAGCAAAAGCACCGGCATCAGAGTGGTTTCTTCTTAAAGAGACAGTGTCCCGCTGCCCTTTGGAGGATGCTCTACACCGCAGTGCCCTGAAAGCTGATTAATTGGCTTGTCAGCTCAGTATTTTTATCCCATTCCCCAGACGAGCGCAAACGCACCGTCCTTCCCAGTGTCCTCTTGTGTCCTACACAGCGGTCAGGTGACTGTAGAGGAACCCCCTGTGCTTCACGCCGGCGTCCGATTGGCCGAGGGCCTTCTCGCGGCACGGTCGGACGGTGGCCCGGGTGTAATTGGTTTCGAGAAGCGTGATAGCGGTACCTGCGAGAGAGCGTGCGACTGCGCTGATTAATGCGAAACTGCAGAGCGCCTCTTGATGAAGCCCACAGGGCTCTCGCAAAAACCGTTACAATGTACCGAGAGGAAAAACCTCCAGCCTGAAAGTGCGGAGGAGGGAACGTAACCTAGTGAGTGTTCCCACAAAATGAAATAAAACAAAGTCACTGTTATGGATGGAAACAGTTTCTGCAATCTATTTCTAATTTATCTTTATTGCAGCTTCAGCCCCAAAGGCAATTCTGTGTTTGGTGTGACATGAAAACAGCGTAAAAACACAATTCTGCTTTCACTAATAATAACAAATTATCTTCCCAAGCTCACAGCCACCCAGAAGTGGGTGAAAAGGGTCCATTTTAGGAAAGCAATCCACAGGCGAACCTCCGATTTCAAAGCAGCTGTCATGAAAACTGAGAAATGATGTCGGGTGAAATGGCAGAAACACTTTATGCTTCAGTCATTCATACATTTACTGAAGAGACACAAAATGCTTTGAAGTGTTTTTAATAAAAAAAAAAATGATATAGCAGTAGGAAATAGTTCAGAACGGCTTACCGTGAATACAGTGCAGACTTCAGTTTAGTGCATACTATTTTTGTAAAACACTGCATTATGCAACGACAACGGTGTGTGTGTGAATCTTTTTTAGTCTGCTCTTGGTAATCCATCATTTTTAAAGTTTTACATCCATGCATTTTACCTTCATGTGTTTGGCAGATGCTTTTATCCAAAGCGACTTGCATTCAAGTTACCCATCTTAAGTTCACACGTTCCCTTTGAATGCTGGTTAAGATTACGGCAGGTTCATTTACTCATAAATGCATCGCAATGCAAAAGTAAAATGGGTCTTGAATGCCATTTACTGTTAAGATGGCAGTGGGAAACCAAATGGTTGATGTGTAAATGCATGTGCGAGTGTGTGTGTGTGTGACACGAGGATCTGTGGACTGTTGATCCCGTGGGCCAGGCCGGTGGCAGCGCTGTAACGTCTCCCTCTCGCTCTCTCGTCGATCGGATGAATGTTTGCAGGGAGTGTTTGCGTGTCCCTGCCGGTTAGTGTTGGGCCGCTGCCCGAGCAATTAAAGCTCAGTGTAATGTTCACCAGCGCTAGAAACCAACAAACACCATGAGACCTTTGATTAAGCACCAATCTCAACAGCGGCTTTTCCCGTCTTCCCATATTTGCACTGGGCACATGAGGATCGGCCTCATGCTGCGTCGACATGTCTAAGCTAGATCGGCCTAATTATTATAATCAAGACACGTCATCGGTTCACACACACACGCCTGTTTTAACGATATTTCCCCCCCACAAATTGATTTATAGTTCATATGGATGTAGTAGTTGAGTCATAACTGTTTCTGTTCTCTGACCTTTATATCAATTATTTGAAATGATATGTTAATTGCAACATATTAATCTTTCTACTAGGCTAAATGCAGCTCGATGCACTAGAAAACCAGCAAAACTGCAAGAGCTTTAAGCACCGATCCGCCGTTTCACAGCTCCAGAGCCGCACCGATGCCTTCCGCTCAAGAGTGCCTTTTCCCGTCTCTCTGAATGGAAATTATAGCAGCCGATTTTCCCTACCGAACACGGCATGTGTGTAATGATGCTCGGGGCTGATGGGATTGGAGGAGGGGATTGTTCTTCTGTGCATGTATCTGTCCTATTCAATTACACTGCAATCTCTCTCTCTCTGAAACACACACACACACACACACACACACACACACACACACACACACACACACACACACACACAGAGAGAGACACTCAGACTCTAAATTGTGGCAACACACACTCATGTACACAAGCTTTTAAATAATTATTAAGTTAAGTTCCAGAGCTGCTGGATGTGTTTTTAAAAGCTCTTCCTCCTGAAACATTTATTGCTCTTTCAACAGTTCTGCTGGCCTGTTTGAATGCACTTGTGGGACACGCGTCCTCACGCTCGCTGAGCACATCTATGGCCGACCGCAGGTTTCTCGGCTCGGGCGCATTAGTTGTTTTTACCTGCACATGTTGGTTTATTTATCAGCTGGCTTCTTTTCCCATGTTCAACTTTCTTCAGTGTGTGTTGCTGTTTGAGCATGAACAAGTTACAAAGTCCCTCCAGCAGGAGTTCTTCTCTCTCTATCAGTGTCAGTGTTTCTGAACTCCTGAAACGCCTCCATTGTAATCTTGAGTTTCTTCAAAGGAACGAACACGTCACAATATTCATCATTTAAATAATTCATTCGCAGAATAAAGGGGCGGGGCCTGGTTAAGTTAGTTAGTAGTGTGTTAAACTGGCGGTTATGGTAAGGGGCGGGACATTTCCCAAACACACTCGAAGCGCTTGACCAATCGCAACACACTGATCCAGCCGACCAATCAGAGCACAGTGTGCTTTTCAGAAGGAGGGGCTTCATAGAGACAGGAAGTAAACAGAGCGTTACTGACAGACTGGGAAGAGAGAAGCCGCAACAATGTAAATCACAGAAGTAAAATTGACTTTAGATTTCACAATTGCAGCTTTCACATAATTGGGCCTTTTATCCCTCAATGCGGCTTCATTTCTCATAATTGCACCTTTGAAATTTGTGACAAAGTATAAAGTTTATTATAAGCTGTTTCACAATTATCACAATTACATTTTTTAACCTTGAAGTGCAAACAGACTTTCATATAACACTGGGATACAAGTATTTTGACTCTGAACAAACTTGAGTGTGATTTTAAATAAATCTACATAAACACTAATAGGCCAACATCTCAGCTGGATCGCAGAGGGTTTTTATATTGCAGTGATTGTGTTTTTTGAGAAGCGAGCAGGTATGTGCTGTTTATAAGTCATTCTGAAACATTACCTGCATGACTATATTAGGATGATGTTATGTAACCCAGTTTTAGCTTGCACACAAATTTCCTCGCCTCCGAGGAATGTCAGCAGAAAATATTCTGGGTCATCTGCGCTGCGACCACACGCTCCCATGATGCATTGTGCAGCAGTGCCTTCGTCAGAGTCAGCTGAGCGCTCGTTCTCGTTACGGTTTACTGCGCTCCAGCGTTTGTGCAGAGACGGTCACATTAAATACTGACTTTTGCTGAAGCCTCCAGATGTTTCCCCCGAAAACAAAGACTCCAGTAATCTCGTATGAGATCGCAACAATGTTTCAGGCCTTGCACAGATTTAACAAGATCAGTCTGAACTCAAACGTTTCTCGTCAGATTCTCTCAGAACAAACGGTCGGAATCTCTATGGGTCACATTGCATGAAACCAGGTCACGTTTCACAATCTTAAACACAGTAGTTTATTTAAATTAGTATGCACGCTCTAAACAATGCTGGGTTGTTTTAACCCAAATTTGGGTCAAATATGGACCAACCCAAATGTTGGGTTAAAAATGTAATTTAAAATTTGAACCCAACTTCAACTTTCACTTTCAGCTGTAAATTTTTTAATTACATTTTTAACCCAACATTTGGGTTTGTCCATATTTGACCCAAATGCATTTTTTAGAGTGCATGAATGCATAAATACATTTTGGGAGAAAACGGTTTCATTCATTCATGCATTCTTGCATTCGTTCATGCATTCATTCATTCATTCGTTCGTTCATGGATTCATGCATTCATGCATTCAATAATTAATTAATTCATGCATTCAATAATTAATTCATTCATGCATTCTTGCATTCGTTCATGCATTCATTCTTGCATTCGTTCCTGAATTTATTCATTCATGCATTCAATAATTAATTAATTCATTCATGCATTCTTGTATTTGTTTATGCATTCATTCATTCATGGATTCTTGCATTCGTTCATGCATTCAATAATTAATTAATTCATGCATTCTTGCATTCGTTCATGCATTCATTCTTGCATTCGTTCCTGAATTTATTCATTCATGCATTCAATAATTAATTAATTCATTCATGCATTCTTGTATTTGTTTATGCATTCATTCATTCATGGATTCATGCATTCGTTCCTGCATTCATTCGTTCATTCATTCATGCATTAATTCATTCATGCATTCTTGCGTTTGTTTGTTTGTTTGTTCGTTCGTTCATTTGCTGATCCATGCATTCATCCATTCGTTCATGCATTGATTAATTCATTTATTTATTGTTGTCATAAAGAATTTTAGGAGAGACATGTGATGTGGCTTTTTGAGAGAAATGTTCACGGTTTCGTATGATAAACATGAACGCTCAAAGATGACACTTCGTCGTGGTTCTTTGTAAGACAGATCACCTGAAGCTCTTCCTGGAGAGAGTGTAGGTTTTGCTCAGCGTGAGTTTGGCCTCATGGAGAGAAACAGAGGCTCCGATCCAAAACCTAGTGAGCTTGCCTCACTGTGTACTGTCTACATAGGGAACTACATAGATGACACCTCTGTGAACGGACTTTCTTCTGAGGATGACGCACACTTTATTCGAATAGAGTTTAAGGTTGGCATGTCACTCAGAGCAACTATAACAACAATGCAGCGCATAAATACACACCACCCATGAATATTAGGTAAAATAGTCCCTTTTTAATCATATACATTTTTAACTTTATACTGATATATATATATATATATATATATATATATATATATATATATATATACATCTCCACCATATTTTTAGGAAAACAATGTTCTATAAATCAGGTAAATGATATATGAACAAGCCTTCAGAATATAGTATAAACTGTAAAGTTTGGTGTATGTAAAGCTGCTGAAGTGGAGATTTCTGAATTAATCTCACTGCCTTTAAAGATATGGATTGAGATTGAAATCTTCAGATGCAAACAGATAAATTGTAAAAAAAAAAAAAAAAAAAACTCTTAAAAGTGTTCATTTCGGATGTTTTCTTTCCACTAGTCTGTCATGAAAAGCCAGATAACCCAAAGTTGCATGAAAACTGCTGAGAGAGAGATGTGTGTGTGTGTTTGTACACGTCTGCATGCATGTGTTTGATAAATGCGTTCAGCAAGCATCTGTATAAATCCTCCCTCTCTAGGGTCCGTCTCCCAGCTATTGTTTCAACCCAACCAGAAACATGAAACACTCAAGCGGACTTCAGAGTCTCTCGGCTTTAGATTCTGTTGTCTGAGAAAACAAACCAACACACACTCTCAAATGCTGCATCACTGCACTTCAGTTTCCTGAGGCAGTATCACTGGTAATGCTACTATTTTTGAATGTACCCATGATAAAATAATGCACAGCCTCAAGTTAAATGAAGAAATATTTTACACAAAGTGGGATTAAAATTTTTAAGATAGCCTTATTTTTGAGATACTTGAACAGCACTTGCTAAATTAAATATGCAAGGTAGTGAGGTCATGTGACAACTATAGTGTACTAAGGTGCATAATTAATGCATTAAAATATTTTTATAATGTATTCTATAAAAAGGCTTCAAGTAAAGGGTTTAATAAGCAACAAGTGGTTATTGATAGAGACAATGGGCCCTATTTTACCGATCTAAGCACATGGTCTAAAGCGCACGGCGCAAGTGCACTTAGGGCGCATGGTCTAATAGGGTTGTCTCTCTTCTCTTAATGAGTAATGGGTGTGTTTTGGGCGTAACGTGCAATAAACCAATCAGAGTCTCATCTCCCATTCCCATGGCGGATTGCTATTTACATGGTGGAATTTGCAAGGAAAGACTGAACGCGTCTCCAGAGGGAAAGGATCCGCTCGTGCGCGAGGTTAAAGCGCTAGCAGAGCATCTACAGGACTAGCCGGATTACACCATATCTTTATGTACACAATATTCATCTTTTACAGTGTAATCCTTTTATTTTTAATATTTCACATGTTTGTGTGCGCGTCCCTGTGTGTGTAATAAGCAGAGTGTGTGTAATAAGCAGAGTGTGTGTAATAAGCAGAGTGTGTGTAATAAGCAGAGTGTGTGTAATAAGCAGAGTGTGTGTAATAAGCAGAGTGTGTGTGTAATAAGCAGAGTGTGTGTATAATAAGCAGAGTGTGTGTGTAATAAGCAGAGTGTGTGTATAATAAGCAGAGTGTGTGTGTAATAAGCAGAGTGTGTGTAATAAGCAGAGTGTGTGTGTAATAAGCAGAGTGTGTGTGTAATAAGCAGAGTGTGTGTATAATAAGCAGAGTGTGTGTGTAATAAGCAGAGTGTGTGTGTAATAAGCAGAGTGTGTGTGTAATAAGCAGAGTGTGTGTATAATAAGCAGAGTGTGTGTGTAATAAGCAGAGTGTGTGTAATAAGCAGAGTGTGTGTGTAATAAGCAGAGTGTGTGTGTAATAAGCAGAGTGTGTGTGTAATAAGCAGAGTGTGTGTATAATAAGCAGAGTGTGTGTGTAATAAGCAGAGTGTGGGTATAATAAGCAGAGTGTTTGTGTAATAAGCAGAGTGTGTGTGTAATAAGCAGAGTGTGTGTGTGTGTGTGTAATAAGCAGAGTGTGTGTGTAATAAGCAGAGTGTGTGTGTGTAATAAGCAGTGTGTGTGTAATAAGCAGAGTGTGTGTATAATAAGCAGAGTGTGTGTGTAATAAGCAGAGTGTGTGTGTAATAAGCAGAGTGTGTGTGTGTAATAAGCAGTGTGTGTGTAATAAGCAGAGTGTGTGTATAATAAGCAGAGTGTGTGTGTAATAAGCACAGTGTGTGTGTAATAAGCAGAGTGTGTGTAATAAGCAGAGTGTGTGTATAATAAGCAGAGTGTGTGTGTAATAAGCAGAGTGTGTGTGTAATAAGCAGAGTGTGTGTGTGTAATAAGCAGAGTGTGTGTAATAAGCAGAGTGTGTGTGTAATAAGCAGAGAGTGTGTGTGTAATAAGCAGAGTGTGTGTGTAATAAGCAGAGTGTGTGTATAATAAGCAGAGTGTGTGTGTAATAAGCAGAGTGTGTGTGTAATAAGCAGAGTGTGTGTGTGTAATAAGCAGAGTGTGTGTAATAAGCAGAGTGTGTGTGTAATAAGCAGAGAGTGTGTGTGTAATAAGCAGAGTGTGTGTGTAATAAGCAGAGTGTGTGTGTAATAAGCAGAGTGTGTGTGTAATAAGCAGAGTGTGTGTGTAATAAGCAGAGTGTGTGTGTGTAATAAGCAGAGTGTGTGTAATAAGCAGAGTGTGTGTGTAATAAGCAGAGAGTGTGTGTGTAATAAGCAGAGTGTGTGTATAATAAGCAGAGTGTGTGTGTAATAAGCAGAGTGTGTGTGTAATAAGCAGAGTGTGTGTGTGTAATAAGCAGAGTGTGTGTAATAAGCAGAGTGTGTGTGTAATAAGCAGAGTGTGTGTGTGTAATAAGCAGAGTGTGTGTAATAAGCAGAGTGTGTGTGTAATAAGCAGAGAGTGTGTGTGTAATAAGCAGAGTGTGTGTATAATAAGCAGAGTGTGTGTGTAATAAGCAGAGTGTGTGTGTAATAAGCAGAGTGTGTGTGTGTAATAAGCAGAGTGTGTGTAATAAGCAGAGTGTGTGTGTAATAAGCAGAGTGTGTGTGTGTAATAAGCAGAGTGTGTGTAATAAGCAGAGTGTGTGTGTAATAAGCAGAGAGTGTGTGTGTAATAAGCAGAGTGTGTGTGTAATAAGCAGAGTGTGTGTGTAATAAGCAGAGTGTGTGTGTAATAAGCAGAGTGTGTGTATAATAAGCAGAGTGTGTGTGTAATAAGCAGAGTGTGTGTGTAATAAGCAGAGTGTGTGTGTGTAATAAGCAGAGTGTGTGTAATAAGCAGAGTGTGTGTGTAATAAGCAGAGTGTGTGTGTAATAAGCAGAGTGCAAGTGCGTTGTGGACCCGCCTATAGACGCACATTACTAACGCGCTCTTTAAATAACAAAAAAAAATATTGCACCATTGACTTTAGGAATTGGTGTGTCATACATACGCCATTTCATGAGGTCAGTCTGGTATGATAGAGCCCAATGTGTGTTTGAGAACACACCAATCTGATCAGTATTCAGTATGCTAGTATTCTGAACATGTTGCTTTACTAGAGTGGAGAGACGCCTCTTCATTACATTGCACCGGGTGTCTGATAGAGCCCAATGTGTGATACGCCAAATATCTGAAAGTCACATTTATTTATATAGTGCTTTATTCAATACAGGTCGTTCTAAAGTGGCTTCACAGTAATAAACAATCAAGAAAAAAAGCGTTCTGTCACTCGGGCCCATTTCCTAAAACTACTGCATGATTGAATCTAGCAAGCAGTGTACAGGTGGATGTAAAGCGAGTGTTATTTCAGAAGTTTTTACTGTGTTTTACAATGGTGCAGACCGAGCGCTCCTCACAATCTCATCAAATCTGGTGTTTCCTGAGAGATCTTGGCCTACGCTGGAAGACTCTCCAGATCTCCAGCGCTCATTACAGCACAACTGCAAGATCCGTCAGGCGAAGCTCAATCCCTCTTTAATATTTCACCGAGGAACAGTTCTGCTCAGCGCAATTACAATGCCTAATCACTCGGATGAGAGAACGAAGGAGAATTCACCCTGCAGAGCCAACAACTGGATCATATTTGAGTGGCTTCTAAATGATTTAAACCTGTCGCACACGGGGCCCTATTTTAACGATCTGAAACGCAAGTATCAAGCGCGAAGCGCAAGTAACTTTGTGGGCGGGTCTTGGGCGCTGTTGCTAGTTTACCGGCGGGATAAATGCCTCTTGCACCCGACGCAAGTTTAAAAGGGGTTGGTCTGAAGTAGCTTCATTATTCATAGGTGTGGTTTGGGCGTAACATGAAATAAACCAATCAGAGCGTCATCCAACATACCCTTTAAGAGCAGGCGCGCTTGTTGCATGGCGGATTGCTATTATAACGGCGGATTTACCAAGCGCGCGCCAGGAGCGGTTCACAGCCGAGGAGAGCGGCGTTCTTGTCAGGGCCGTGAAAGACAGAGAAGTGACGTTGTATGGGGGTGTGAGATTTTTTTTTTCATGGTTCTTGACAGACAAACTAATTTGTCAGATGTCCTTATATGTGTCTTGCCACTATTGGGCAAACAGGTCGGATCCGTCATTACTACAATTAGCCTGAAAAATTTGGGTAAATGTGTAAGCTAGATTTAGGCCTACATTTTTTACATCTTCATGGACACCACAATGATTTCCCTCATATGTTAATATTTTTTCCTTGTTATGTATGATTTGCAAAAATAAAAACTGCTGCATCTGTGTTGATGAGAGAATCAAAGTGTACACTCTAAAAAAGGCTGGGTTGTTTCAACCCAAATTTGGGTCAAATATGGACAAACCCAAATGTTGGGTTAAAAATGTAAATAAAAAAATTACAGTTGAAAGTGAAACTTGAAGTTGGGTTAAAATTTAAATTCCATTTTTAACCCAACATTTGGGTTTGTCCATATTTGACCCAAATTTGGGTTAAAACAACCCAGCGTTGTTTAGAGTGTATATGTGCGTTGTGCACCCGCTACATCATGGCCAAGCATGCGCCCTTAAAATAGCATTATGAACAACGCGCAACGCGCCACTGACTTTAGACTAGGTTTTTTCTGGTCAGTGGCGGAATTGTTTTCTGGAACTGCAAAATAGCAAAAGGGATTGTTTGCGCCGAAACACGCCTCCTTTTTGCGCCGACCCGCCCAGGGAGCGCAAGTTCATTCCCATGTTAACCGACATGCGTCTGTGGAGGGAAAAGCCCGCTTTGCGCGGGTGCAAAATAGGAATGATACATGCGTCAGTGTACAAAGTCATTTGCGCCGGGTCCAAGATAGGGCCCAGCCCCAGAATCTACTACATGCCTTCTTTCAGCAAGTAAAAGTCTTTCAGTATAAGTGTCACACGTCCTCCTTCAGCTCGAGCTTCACGAGTCGTTCTCTGTCAAATCTGAGCTGATTTTTATCAAGGAAACGCAAGCATAAGTTAGTAATATTTCAAGATGAACACTTACTGGACCTGGAGCAGGTTCTCTTGATTATCCATACATCATTTTTTAGGAAAATCAAATGCAAGTATCAAATATGATCATCAGGCTTTTGAGGAAGGTTTATTTGTTAATCTCTCAAACATCATCGTGTTGCATTTCATTATGTTTTAAAACTACAGAGCTTTGATTATAAAACTAGCATTTAAGTATAATCTTACTAAGACATTATTGCCAGATATTGACATTTATATGCATTTTATGTCATTTTTGCAAGTGATCAAAAGTTTTCCAGTGGTGTCCCGGCTGGAGAACAGGACTTTCCTAAACTTAAATTCAGCGTGAAACAGCATTCATAACTTACTGTAGATTAGACAGTCTGCTAATGCTCTAATGAGAGTAGTGGACATGTAGTTGCAAAGTTACAATTTTACATCCGTACTGTGTAACTTATCAAATGTAAGTCAGGACTTGATTTTATTAATGTGCCGTTGACTGGATGTTGAAAAGCTTCTCTATACGGCAGGATAAAATGACAAAACACTGTACTTGACTTCTTTATGAAAAGGTATTCATATGCATTATATATGTTCGTTCATAAATAATTGCAACCACAGTTAAAATGCATTATAATATTTGCAGGTTCATTGTTACATCTGAAACCAGGTTTTAATGCATTATATTTTCTCAGGGTGTGACAATGAGGTACTATAGTGTATAATAACTGTTGTTACGATTATTCATGACGCCATACAGTGTTTTATAAGGTGCATTACACAGCATAATTAATGCATTAAGTACTTTTATAATGCATTATATATAAAGGCTTTAAGTAGAGAGTTAATGAGCAAGAAGTGGCGCTTCTGGTGACAATGTGTGATGCGCCAAATATCTGAAGAAATTAACGTCAAGTCACATTTAAAATGATTCAGTTATGAAATTAATTTGATTCAGCTATAAAGCAGCTCTACAGAAGACAGTGGTGTCATTTATCCAGCTGAATTTAGTTCAGGTTTCGTTTCAAATGTTTTATGGACCCCGTGACACCATTTTCAACTAATAACGGGACAAAAGCATTTTGGCTGTTCATTTGAAGGCATGAAAAAGCTATCTTTTGAAAATATAGGTTTTGAAAACGATAGCATTATCATCTCCATGTAAACTACAAAAGCGTGAATTTCATGCGTATTACGTGTCTATAGGCGCCTGTGTTTCTTTACAAAGTGGCATGAATAATACAGCGTTTTTAGTCATTTTAATGGAGCTGTGGGAATTTTTTATTTCCGTCGTCTGTATGTGAAAGTTTTAAAAAAACACAAAGGAAAAACTTTTCCACGTTTAGTACATCGTTGTCATGTAAACGTACCCTAGATCAAGTGACTGTCTTATGAATTGGGGCATTAACTGTTGGAGTTTCGATTCCCTCCTCCGTAAAACTGTGGTGGTTTGAGTTTTTCTCCCAGAAGACGAAGGAACACATGTGAACATGCATGTTGACCTTTCATGAGCTCCAGGCGAAAACAGTCTGACAAATGAGAGTCAACAGCCAGCATCTGTATGGCAGGACTGTGTGTGTGTGTGTGTGTGTGTGTGTGTGTGTGTGTCTCCTGAGTGCTGTGTCCTCGTGTAAGTTGCTTCGGCCTCTGAGCTGCTGAAATATACATACACCTGCTCTCGGCATCTGTGCCGATCATCTGCTGATGGAGCGGAGACTGGGGGAAAACAACCAGTGTTCGCGAGAGAAACACGATGAGACAGTGGATTTGAGTTCTGAGTCATGAAGCCAACCAAACAGACCAATCACGTCACTTCAGGCCAAGGAAAAGGCATTTAAACATCAGGGAAAACACTCAAGAAGCACTGCAAATGATGCAAGACACTACGTATAAAATATCGCATACACTACCGGTCAAATAGTTTTGATATTTTGGAAAAAAATGTCTCTACTGCTCACCAAAGCTGCGTTTTTATTTGATCAAAAAACAGTAAACAATGAAAAAATATTCCAATTTAAAATCGCTGTTTTCTATGTGAATATACAGTAAAGTGTAATTTATTCCTGTGATTTTCAGCATCATTACTCCAGTCTTCAGTGTCACATGATCCTTCAGAAATCACTCTAATGTGATGATTTGCTGCTCAAGACACATTTATGATTATTATCAGTGTTGAAAACAGTCGTGCTGCTTTAGATTTTTGTGGATGTGTCTAAGACCGACGGAAAATGTAAAGTTTACATTTACAACTTTACATTTTCCGTCGGCCTTAGTGCACGATGTAACTATAGAAGAGTCAAGTTTTAAATAGGAAAAATATCGAAACTCTTTGGTCATTTTTTTTTTTAAATGCTAATGGTCTTGTCCACTTCAATGATGTATGCTAAGCTATGCTAAAAGTGGTACCGCCAGAACCGGAGATCGGCTGAATCGATTCAAAAACGGTAAAACTCAACAGTTTAACTCTGGGGGAGTTTTAAAATAAGCCTATTTCCAAAAAAAGTGGAGTATCCCTTTAAGAGCCTCGAATTTGTGTTGAGTTCATTCACAATGTCCCTTCAAACCTGATCCTCTTCAGTCATCCTATAGCACATTCTTGCCGGAGCCACGCGGTGTGTGTTTGATCAATGTGCTGCACAGGTCACAAGTCTCTCATGCAGTATTTGATTGTCACACTGTCGCTGTTGTACACGTCGTCCCTGTGGAGCGCGCCAGTCTCATACGGCATATGTTAATCAAACCCAATTACCCATAATTGAATGTCTCCATTTTGCTTCTAATCAATAGCGACTCTGCGAGCGAAGGCACGGCGAGGGAATAAATTCGCTGTGATTCCTGTAATTGATGGCGCCCTTGTCACCGAGGGAGAAATGAAACCACCTGCGGACTGAGAGCTCGTTCGACCCTCAGATAAGCCTGATTCCAATGCGAATCATTTTACCTCGACCTGATTTCTGCTTATTGATCAGTTCACCGACTAAAAGAGGCGCATTTGTCAAGATAGCGTGCCGTGATGAAGAGGAATTCATATAAACGAACAGAACGTGACGACGGGGGCAGGAATTATAAACGCTGTAAAACATCCATGAGTGTCTCATGAGTCACTTTAATTGACTTATAAAATGACTGTTTAATGAAGATGAATGTTGCCTACATGCAAAAACAAACCTCCAATCAGATTGAGTTAATCTGAATGTAATTAATCCAGGACACGCCTCTGTACAATCAATAAAGACGAGAGGGCAGAGGAGATACAAGTCACAATTTATTCCCTCGAGTTCCTTGAAAATATTTTCCATGTTTTGGCAGCTGATGGGACCAAATAGAGAGCAAATGCTCAAGAAGTTAAAGGTCATTAAGAAACAGACACATGTGCGATACAGTGTGACAAAAACAGTGTTGACAAGATGTTACAGAATGCATATAAACTTGGAAAATGTGATAAATGTAGCTGAGAGAACTAGTCTTATTGGCAGATGAAAGTATATTTAGTTTGCCAAAATATTTAATAAATGCATAAGGAGTGAGGGATGTACTGTATATGACTTTGTGAATGGCGAATGTTTGAATTTTGTGGGAATCTGATGATCTATCTGTGGGTGCAGATTCTGTGTGGGCTTAATGTGCCTCAAGGGTTTCTGTGAATAACAGTTCCCTGCCTTTTGTGGGAAAACCATAAAACTGTGTTGGGGAGAGTCTAACTAAAGTATGCAATAAAATGTTAAAGTCACCATGAAATCAAAATGGAACATTCTTTATTATTATTATTTTTTATTATGAACGATTTATCCGTGAACATCAGTATTTTTTTTTAAGTCATGTGCCTCTTAATCGTGATCAGAATAACTTCCGCATCTCTTCTCTTCTCTGATGATGTGGGCGGGGCAACCTGTCACTCACACGAAATCCACCAATAGCAAACCAGAACCATCCAATCAATTCCTCACAGACAAAATCAAGCCCCGCCCACATTTGTTCTTGTTCCAGAAGCAGTTTCACTCGGATATACGTCACAATAGGGAAGAAAAGATGATCTCAACTTCCGTTTCATGCTAACTTTAAAGCTGTTTAAAGCAGAATCATCCACTGTACCTTTTGAAGAAGAGTTTAAAACATGCAGCTTCAAATATTTTTGCGATAAAAAGATGCATAATGAAGTCTGTTTAAGGACTTAAAACAACAGATGCAAGACAAAGTGATGTAAAACTGATGAAAAATAGTTGGAAACAGATTAAGTTAAATATATATGCAGTATGTGCAGTATACATTCACCTAAAGGATTATTAGGAACACCTGTTCAATTTCTCCTTAATGCAATTATCTAATCAACCAATCACATGGCAGTTGCTTCAATGCATTTAGGGGTGTGGTCCTGGTCAAGACAATCTCCTGAACTCCAAACTGAATGTCAGAATGGGAAAGAAAGGTGATTTAAGCAATTTTGAGCGTGGCATGGTTGTTGGTGCCAGACGGGCCGGTCTGAGTATTTTATAATCTGCTCAGTTACTGGGATTTTCACGCACAACCATTTCTAGGGTTTACAAAGAATGGTGTGAAAAGGGAAAAACATCCAGTATGCGGCAGTCCTGTGGGCGAAAATGCCTTGTTGATGCTCGAGGTCAGAGGAGAATGGGCCGACTGATTCAAGCTGATAGAAGAGCAACTTTGACTGAAATAACCACTCGTTACAACCGAGGTATGCAGCAAAAAATTTGTGAAGCCACAACACGCACAACCTTGAGGCGGATGGGCTACAACAGCAGAAGACCCCACCGGGTACCACTCATCTCCACTACAAATAGGAAAAAGAGGCTACAATTTGCAAGAGCTCACCAAAATTGGACAGTTGAAGACTGGAAAAATGTTGCCTGGTCTGATGAGTCTCGATTTCTGTAGAGACATTCAGATGGTAGAGTCAGAATTTGGCGTAAACAGAATGAGAACATGGATCCATCATGCCTTGTTACCACTGTGCAGGCTGGTGGTGGTGGTGTAATGGTGTGGGGGATGTTTTCTTGCCACACTTTAGGCCCCTTAGTGCCAATTGGGCATCGTTTAAATGCCACGGCCTACCTGAGCATTGTTTCTGACCATGTCCATCCCTTTATGACCACCATGTACCCATCCTCTGATGGCCACTTCCAGCAGGATAATGCACCATGTCACAAAGCTCGAATCCTTTCAAATTGGTTTCTTGAACATGACAGTGAGTTCACTGTACTAAAATGGCCCCCACAGTCACCAGATCTCAACCCAATAGAGCATCTTTGGGATGTGGTGGAACGGGAGCCTCGTGCCCTGGATGTGCATCCCACAAATCTCCATCAACTGCAAGATGCTATCCTATCAATATGGGCCAACATTTCTAAAGAATGCTTTCAGCACCTTGTTGAATCAATGCCACGTAGAATTAAGGCAGTTCTGAAGGTGAAAGGGGGTCAAACACAGTATTAGTGTGGTGTTCCTAATAATCCTTTTGGTGAGTGTATACACACAGTCTTTTTAATACAAATATTCAATTACATACAAAAAGTAAAATGTTTTATTTATTTAATTTTTTTACATTATGTTTGCCTTTTTGGCCTTCAATATAACATATTACAATATATCTGTTTTCAAACTATTTTTCATCAGCATTGGGAAATTTAAAATTAATTCCAAAACGGTTCTCACACACTTCATTGTTCAGCATTTCACGTCTTTTTGTAGCAGCAACAGTGTGGCTTACTAATTACACAAAAGGTATCTTGACTCGTGTAACTGCTTCAAATCATGAGTAGCTTATAGCTTGACACGCTACTGTTTCAAAGCAGCTTCCCCAACACAATAGCGCTCATGATGAATGACTCATGAAAGCATTATGTTTTTCCTAATTAGTTTTCAGGAATCAGTGCAAATGCTGCAAACTCAACACTGTCAACTGGAGGATGATAAAAGACGTAAAAGTAAACGAAATGCGTTAATTGTTGTAGTTTTCCCCCCCCCGTCTTGGTCTTTTTGAGGTCCGGTTTGCACGGCCTGCTCTGTCCTGAAGACAGTGGAGAGATAGTCGAGGAGATGCTGTGTTTCTGTGAGACTCAGCACTTCTCAGGCAGTGTGTGTAAGAGGCCCGAGGGAATGCAGCAGTTTCATGCGAGGAGCGTCGCTTGTCGTCCCCCTGTAATCGATTCCAGGTACCGCAGAACCATATTCTAAAAAGAAGGATATTAACTGTCAGCACAAGCCGCATACTTACACACACACACACACACACACACAGGATCAGAGCGATGAGAGTAAATTGGCCCTCAGGAAAGCTCTCATCTTGCACGTTGCGGTGCGGTTTCAGGACAAATGAACGGCACTTTGTCCTGCTGTGTCTCGCACTGCGAACTCTCTGGATCAATAATTCTTTTCTATCTTTTCTCTTTAATTTAATTGTGTGTACTGTCCTCTCTGTTCTTCTGGGTTCTGGTGCTCTGAGAACACTGATAAAGAATCAAATATTTTAAAGGTTATAAAAGCGCTTAATATAAAACCTCTCCGGCTCTTTGGCCTGCAAGTCGCTCTGCTGCAGGTTTGGGGATCGTGTGCTTGCAAGAGAGAAACCTTTCTTAGAGAGAAAAGGTTCTTGTGTCTGATGATAGTGTTCTAGTTAATCAAAAAAGGATTATGATATGTGTCATTATATAGGCTTCTGTTGTGTCTGATAATAAGTATGTGTGATTATAATGTTCTGGTTTATCTGACTATAGTGTTTTTCTGATTGTATTGTTCTAGACTGAAATTAATGTTTAGGGTTCTAGTTTGTCTGATTATAATGTTGTAGTTTGTCTGATTGAAGGGTTCTAGTTTGTCTGATTATAATGTTGTAGTTTGTCTGATTGTAGGGTTCTAGTTTGTCTGATTATAATGTTGTAGTTTGACTGATTGTAGAGTTCTAGTTTGTCTGATTATAATGTTATAGTTTGTCTGATTATAATGTTGTAGTTTGACTGATTGTAGAGTTCTAGTTTGTCTGATTATAATGTTGTAGTTTGACTGATTGTAGAGTTCTAGTTTGTCTGATTATAATGTTATAGTTTGTCTGATTATAATGTTGTAGTTTGACTGATTGTAGAGTTCTAGTTTGTCTGATTATAATGTTGTAGTCTGTCTGATTGTAGGGTTCTAGTTTGTCTGATTATAATGTTGTAGTTTGACTGATTGTTGGGTTCTAGTTTGTCTGATTATAATGTTGTTGTTTGTCTGGTTGTAGGGTTCTAGTTTGTCTGATTATAACATTATAGTTTGTCTGATTGTAGAGTTCTAGTTTGTCTGATTATAATGTTGTAGTTTGTCTGATTTTAATGTTCTAGTTTGTCTGATTGAAGGGTTCTAGTTTGTCTGATTATAATGTTGTAGTTTGTCTGATTGTAGGGTTCTAGTTTGTCTGATTATAATGTTGTAGTTTGTCTGATTGCTGGGTTCTAGTTTGTCTGATTATAATGTTGTAGTTTGTCTGATTGTAGGGTTCTAGTTTGTCTGATTATAATGTTGTAGTTTGTCTGATTGTAGGGTTCTAGTTTGTCTGATTATAATGTTGTAGTTTGTCTGGTTGTAGGGTTCTAGTTTGTCTGGTTATAATGTTGTAGTTTGTCTGGTTGTAGGGTTCTAGTTTGTCTGATTATAATGTTGTAGTTTGTCTGATTGTAGGGTTCTAGTTTGTCTGGTTATAATGTTGTAGTTTGTCTGGTTGTAGGGTTCTAGTTTGTCTGATTATAATGTTGTATTTTGACTGATTGTAGGGTTATAGTTTGTCTGATTGTAGAGTTCTAGTTTGTCTGATTATAATGTTGTAGTTTGACTGATTGTAGGGTTCTAGTTTGTCTGATTATAATGTTGTAGTTTGACTGATTGTAGGGTTCTAGTTTGTCTGATTATAATGTTGTAGTTTGTCTGATTGTAGAGTTCTAGTTTGTCTGATTATGATGTTGTAGTTTGTCTGATTGTTGGGTTCTAGTTTGTCTGATTATAATGTTGCATTTTGACTGATTGTAGGGTTCTAGTTTGTCTGATTATAATGTTGTAGTTTGACTGATTGTAGGGTTCTAGTTTGTCTGATTATAATGTTGTAGTTTGTCTGATTGTAGAGTTCTAGTTTGTCTGATTATAATGTTGTAGTTTGTCTGATTGTAGGGTTCTAGTTTGTCTGATTATAATGTTGTAGTTTGACTGATTGTAGAGTTCTAGTTTGTCTGATTATAATGTTATAGTTTGTCTGATTATAATGTTGTAGTTTGACTGATTGTAGAGTTCTAGTTTGTCTGATTATAATGTTGTAGTTTGACTGATTGTAGAGTTCTAGTTTGTCTGATTATAATGTTATAGTTTGTCTGATTATAATGTTGTAGTTTGACTGATTGTAGAGTTCTAGTTTGTCTGATTATAATGTTGTAGTCTGTCTGATTGTAGGGTTCTAGTTTGTCTGATTATAATGTTGTAGTTTGACTGATTGTTGGGTTCTAGTTTGTCTGATTATAATGTTGTTGTTTGTCTGGTTGTAGGGTTCTAGTTTGTCTGATTATAACATTATAGTTTGTCTGATTGTAGAGTTCTAGTTTGTCTGATTATAATGTTGTAGTTTGTCTGATTTTAATGTTCTAGTTTGTCTGATTGAAGGGTTCTAGTTTGTCTGATTATAATGTTGTAGTTTGTCTGATTGTAGGGTTCTAGTTTGTCTGATTATAATGTTGTAGTTTGTCTGATTGCTGGGTTCTAGTTTGTCTGATTATAATGTTGTAGTTTGTCTGATTGTAGGGTTCTAGTTTGTCTGATTATAATGTTGTAGTTTGTCTGATTGTAGGGTTCTAGTTTGTCTGATTATAATGTTGTAGTTTGTCTGGTTGTAGGGTTCTAGTTTGTCTGGTTATAATGTTGTAGTTTGTCTGGTTGTAGGGTTCTAGTTTGTCTGATTATAATGTTGTAGTTTGTCTGATTGTAGGGTTCTAGTTTGTCTGGTTATAATGTTGTAGTTTGTCTGGTTGTAGGGTTCTAGTTTGTCTGATTATAATGTTGTATTTTGACTGATTGTAGGGTTATAGTTTGTCTGATTGTAGAGTTCTAGTTTGTCTGATTATAATGTTGTAGTTTGACTGATTGTAGGGTTCTAGTTTGTCTGATTATAATGTTGTAGTTTGACTGATTGTAGGGTTCTAGTTTGTCTGATTATAATGTTGTAGTTTGTCTGATTGTAGAGTTCTAGTTTGTCTGATTATGATGTTGTAGTTTGTCTGATTGTTGGGTTCTAGTTTGTCTGATTATAATGTTGCATTTTGACTGATTGTAGGGTTCTAGTTTGTCTGATTATAATGTTGTAGTTTGACTGATTGTAGGGTTCTAGTTTGTCTGATTATAATGTTGTAGTTTGTCTGATTGTAGAGTTCTAGTTTGTCTGATTATAATGTTGTAGTTTGTCTGATTGTTGGGTTCTAGTTTGTCTGATTATAATGTTGTATTTTGACTGATTGTAGGGTTCTAGTTTGTCTGATTATAATGTTGTAGTTTGACTGATTGTAGGGTTCTAGTTTGTCTGATTATAATGTTGTAGTTTGACTGATTGTAGGGTTCTAGTTTGTCTGATTATAATGTTATAGTTTGTCTGATTGTAGAGTTCTAGTTTGTCTGATTATAATGTTGTAGTTTGTCTGATTGTTGGGTTCTAGTTTGTCTGATTATAATGTTGTATTTTGACTGATTGTAGGGTTCTAGTTTGTCTGATTATAATGTTGTAGTTTGACTGATTGTAGGGTTATAGTTTGTCTGATTATAATATTATAGTTTGTCTGATTGTAGAGTTCTAGTTTGTCTGATTATAATGTTGTAGTTTGACTGATTGTAGGGTTCTAGTTTGTCTGATTATAATGTTGTAGTTTGTCTGATTGTAGGGTTCTAGTTTGTCTGATTATAATGTTGTAGTTTGACTGATTGTAGGGTTCTAGTTTGTCTGATTATAATGTTGTAGTTTGACTGATTGTTGGGTTCTAGTTTGTCTGATTATAATGTTGTAGTTTGACTGATTGTAGGGTTCTAGTTTGTCTGATTATAATGTTGTAGTTTGTCTGATTGTAGGGTTCTAGTTTGTCTGATTATAATGGTGTAGTTTGACTGATTGTAGGGTTCTAGTTTGTCTGATTATAATGTTGTAGTTTGTCTGATTGTAGGGTTCTAGTTTGTCTGATTATAATGGTGTAGTTTGACTGATTGTAGGGTTCTAGTTTGTCTGATTATAATGTTGTAGTTTGTCTGATTGTTGGGTTCTAGTTTGTCTGATTATAATGTTGTAGTTTGTCTGATTGTAGGGTTCTGGTTTGTCTGATTAGAATGTTGTAGTTCCCTTTCAGTCGCTCACGTTCGACGTAGTCGACGTGTCGACTGATTGGGATCACGCTTAGGGAGCCTGTCATCTTCGAGTATTAAACGAGCCAATGCACATTGGCGTGCGAGATCTGCATCTCACACTCCGCCCCGCCCCGCGGGTATAAATACGGAAGTAGATGCACGCACCAACTGTCTTTCGCTTCGGAGCCGATCGGACTTCATGTCGTTGTCTCTGAAGAGTGTTGTTTACTACAACGAGCGAGTGTGTCGGCGCTTCTTCAGGAAGGCTCTCCCGGTGCTGGTGGTTTACAGCGCGTGCAGCGGTGGTCGCGAGCTCTCTGAGCTCTCAACTGCTGTTGTAACAGCATCAAATTTCTAAGGTTTGTGTGTTTGTTTGTCTGACGGCTGGTTGAGGGCAAAGAGAGTGAGTGCTTCACTGGTACAGGCTGCACCATCCCTGTCAGTGTTGCCGCGATCATTCCCCTGTGTGCTCCGGCACTGGTGAGAGTTTCAAATCCTGAAAGAGCAACACGGGTGCGTTTGCGTCTTTTTCAAGATGTCATTCCACCCGTGCGTTTCTGGATGCGGTCGTTCCCTGTCCCCCTCTGACGGTCACAATTGTTGCATCACGTGTTTGGGCTTACAGCACGCTGAAGCAGCTTTTGTGGATGGTTCATGTTCCCATTGCGGGAAAATGACTGTCTCGGTGTTGAGATCGAGACTTGCCTTCGTCCGCGAAGCGCAAGTCCCCATTACCATGCCCCACCCTCGGGTGCCGTGTGGGATGGGTGATCGGAGATTAGTGATGGAAGTCTCGCCCGGAAACCTTTCCCTGTGGGCTCCTCACTTCTCCATTACACCGCAGCCGGTGGAATGCTCTGTTGAGCGCGCTGGTCCGTCTGTAATGGATCGACCAGACGTTTCATACGGGGTTTCTCCAGAGGACAGGATGTCGATTGCAGCATCGGAGGGTGAGCTGATCTATGGAGATGACGACTCGGCTGCGTTATCCCCTTCGGGGAGTGTAACGTTGCCCGAGCCAGATCCACAGCTGTCAGCTATGCTGAAACGGGCCGCTGAGGCTGTCGGGCTCGAGTGGAACCCTCCACCGTGTCCCGCTCAGTCTCGGTTGGACGATTGGTTTCTCGGGGCGGGCCGCGCTGGTTCTCAGCCCGCCGCTCCAGTTCCTTTCTTTCCCGAAATGCATGGAGAGCTAACTAGGTCGTGGACGGCACCTTTCACTGCCGGAAGCTGCCTAGAAAGCACCTCCCCCCTCACTACCCTTGACGGAGGAGTGGCGAAGGGTTACGAGGTGATCCCTCCTATGGAGCGGTCTGTCGCGGCACACCTGTGTCCGGCGGCCGCTGCGTCAGGGAGTGTGGATCCTTGTCTCCCCCCTCAGGCCTGTGAGCTCTCGTCTGTTCTTATGGACAGAGCTTACAAAGCTTGTGGGCAAGCCGCTTCCTCTTTGCATGCCATGGCGTTGCTACAGGTCTATCAGACCAGAGTACTCATGGACATGCACGAGGGTAGTCTAGATCGTGCGCTCATGAGTGAGCTCCGCACCACAACCGACTTGGCTCTTCGGAGCACGAGCGTTGCGGCCTGCGCGATCGGTCTAGCGATGTCCACCCTGGTGGTCCAGGAGCGCCATCGTTGGCTCAGCCTGGTTGATATGGCGGATGCGGACAAGGTTCGGATCCTGGACTCCCCTATTTCCCAGGTTGGGCTTTTCGGCGACGCGGCGGAGAACTGCGCCCAACAGTTCTCTGCTGCTCAAGCGCAGACGGAGGCTATCCGGCACACCCTGCCCCAGCGGCCAGCTGCTGCCTTCACCCCGCCGCCGGGGGCAGTTCCTCCGCCTGCTCGTCGCCGAGGGCGTCCCCCTGCCGCCGCTTCCGTTCCTACTGAAGTCCCGCAGCAGCCTTCACCCAGGACTCGGAGTGGAACGGGCCGCAGGCAGGGCGCCCAGCCTGTCTCAGGCGCTGCTGAACCAGGTGGCAAGCGTAAGACGAAGCGTCCCTGAGACAGGCCACCCAGGGATGGGGGGACGAGCTCTTCAGATGGTTACCGTTCCGCCACTGGCTCCCCGGAGTCCAGTGGTACCCAAATTATCGGAAGAGCGATTTCCTCCTTTCCTGGGTCCCAAGAGAGTGAGGCTGGCGGTGTGCGACCCTGTAGATCAGCCTTGCATCCCTCAGCCCCCTCTTGTTCGCCAGCTGGCAGCACGGTGCGTTCGAGGACCCGGTCATCCGCCTTCTCACGCTTCCCCTGTTGCCCTGTGGAGACAGGTAGGTTTGACCCCGCTTCGGACCGCCCCCGGGCCTTCCGAGCTGGGTCCCTGTCTTCCACCTCGCTGCCCCACCCCGGGTACGTCTGTGGTGCCTCTGGTCCCCCTGGCCCGGTTTGTGGAAGCCTGGAGAGCGTTTCCCAACCAGTCCAGCTGGCTCCTCCGTACCATCAGACTCGGCTATACGATTCAGTTCGCCCGGCGTCCGCCCAAGTTCAGCGGAGTTTGTTACACTTCGGTGTTAAGCGAACGTGCCCCTGTCATGCGAGCGGAGATCGCAGTCCTACTGGCGAAGGACGCGATAGAGCCGGTTGCTCCAGCCGATTTGAAGACCGGCTTTTACAGCCCGTACTTCATTGTACCCAAGAAAGGTGGTGGGTTACGGCCAATCTTGGACCTGCGAATTTTGAATCGGGCCCTTCACAAGCTTCCGTTCAAGATGTTAACGCAGAAACGCATTTTCGAATGCATCCGTCCCCGAGATTGGTTTGCAGCGATCGACCTGAAGGACGCCTACTTTCATGTCTCCATCCTGCCGCGACACAGGCCATTCCTGCGCTTCGCGTTCGAGGGTCGGGCATATCAGTACAAAGTCATTCCCTTCGGGCTGGCCCTGTCGCCCCGCGTCTTTACGAAGGTTGCGGAGGCTGCCATTGCTCCCATGAGAGAGCAAGGTGTTCGTGTGCTCAACTATCTCGACGACTGGCTGATTCTAGCTCACTCTCGAGAACAGTTGTGCGAACACAGGGATTTGTTGCTTCAACATGTCAGCCAGTTGGGTCTTCAGGTCAACTGAGAAAAGAGCAAACTCACACCCGTGCAGAGGATCTCTTTTCTCGGTATGGAGCTGGATTCGGTCCAACTCAGGGCACGTCTCACGGAGGAACGTGTCCGGTCGGTGCTGAGCTGCCTGAATACTGTCAAGAGCAGAACAGTGGTTCCACTGAAACTTTTTCAGAGGCTCCTGGGGCATATGGCAGCCGCAGCCGCAGTAACGCCGCTCGGTTTGCTGCATATGAGACCACTTTAGCACTGGCTTCAGGGCCGAGTCCCGAGGTGCAGACAAATTGGCGTTTTTATTGGGATCCCAATCAGTCGACACGTCGACTACGTCGAACGTGAGCGACTGAAAGGGAACGTCTCGGTTACGTATGTAACCCTCGTTCCCTGAAGGAGGGAACGGAGACGTAGTCCCGTAGCCACTATTGCTGGACCACCGCTGACTCCGGGCTCCGCTCGGCTCCTCAGCGAAAAACAGTTGGTGCGTGCATCTACTTCCGTATTTATACCCGCGGGGCGGGGCGGAGTGTGAGATGCAGATCTCGCACGCCAATGTGCATTGGCTCGTTTAATACTCGAAGATGACAGGCTCCCTAAGGGTGATCCCAATCAGTCGACACGTCGACTACGTCTCCGTTCCCTCCTTCAGGTAACGAGGGTTACATACGTAACCGAGACGTTTGTCTGATTGTTGGGTTCTAGTTTGTCTGATTATAATGTTGTAGTTTGTCTGATTGTTGGGTTCTAGTTTGTCTGATTATAATGTTGTAGTTTGTCTGATTGAAGGGTTCTAGTTTGTCTGATTATAATGTTGTAGTTTGTCTGATTGTAGGGTTCTAGTTTGTCTGATTATAATCTTGTAGTTTGTCTGATTGTAGGGTTCTAGTTTGTCTGATTATAATGTTGTAGTTTGTCTGATTGAAGGGTTCTAGTTTGTCTGATTATAATGTTGTAGTTTGTCTGATTGTAGGGTTCTAGTTTGTCTGATTATAATCTTGTAGTTTGTCTGATTGTAGGGTTCTAGTTTGTCTGATTATAATGTTGTAGTTTGACTGATTGAAGGGTTCTAGTTTGTCTGATTATAATGTTGTAGTTTGTCTGATTGTTGGGTTCTAGTTTGTCTGATTATAATGTTGTAGTTTGTCTGATTGTTGGGTTCTAGTTTGTCTGATTATAATGTTGTAGTTTGTCTGATTGTTGGGTTCTAGTTTGTCTGATTATAATGTTGTAGTTTGTCTGATTGTTGGGTGCTAGTTTGTCTGATTATAATGTTGTAGTTTGTCTGAGTGTAGGGTTATAGTTTGTCTGATTGTAGGGTTATAGTTTGTCTGATTATAATGTTATAGTTTGACTGATTGTAGGGTTCTAGTTTGTCTGATTTTAATATTATAGTTTGTCTGATTTTAATAGTATAGTTTGTCTGATTGTTGGGTTATAGTTTGTCTGATTATAATGTTATAGTTTGTCTGATTGTTGGGTTATAGTTTGTCTGATTTTAATATTATAGTTTGTCTGATTTTAATAGTATAGTTTGTCTGATTGTTGGGTTATAGTTTGTCTGATTATAATGTTATAGTTTGTCTGATTGTTGGGTTATAGTTTGTCTGATTATAAAGTTGTCTCAGACACTACATCAAGACTCTGTCTGATGTAGTGTTATATTGTTTATGATTATAGGGCATTAGACTTTAAACGATTTGGAAATAGCACATGAATCATGTGGACTTTCTTTCCCAATCCATTCTATTTGTATGGAAATAAACAACTGTTTTCACAGAAGAGGATATGGAACAATTAGGCTACACTCACACTGCGAGCTTTAGAGCTCAATTTCTGATTTATTGCTCAGATCTGATTTTTTTTTTTTTGTATAGCTGTTCACATTTTTGTTTTAAATGTGGCCAATATCAGATTCAAGTGTGAACTGATCATGGTCCCGCATGAACAAAAGAACGATAAAAAGACGCCACACAGCATGCTGTCATTCGGTAAACACGGAGAACATTAAAGTAAGTGATTACGTGTTTATTTATAGTCTGATCTGCCGTGGAAGCCAGCGAATGTATGTACAGGCTATATAAATAAACAAACACGAGGATATGAATAAAGAGAACAGAGCTTTTAAAACATTTATGATACGAGTCCTCGTGTAGCCTATATAATGCTGTCACTGTAATACTTATGAGCTCTGACACATCACTGTCCTTCACTGACTACCTTTCACAACTGTCTTGATAACGTCGGGTATGTAAAATCTTTGAAGTGACTCCCATGAGTGCATAATTGTGCCAAATGTTGCTGTAGAGTGACGTAAATGTCACATGAATTTTGATATGACTGTATCAGGACCTGTATCAGATTTAGTAGAATTGAAAAGATCAGATTCCACGTGGTTTGTGCCGTTCACACTGTCATGAGAAAAACAGATCTGAGTCACACAAAATCGGATTTGGGCCACATTTACCTGCAGTCTGAACATAGCTTTAGAGGGCGAGTAGATGATGAGAGAATTTATATTTTTGGTTGAACTAAAGTGAACAAGCACATGCACTATCAGCTGCGAATCTCTCTTTTTCTGCAGCGAGTCGCTCTTTCTTTCTGGGACACTGTAAACCTTCACAGGGTCTCCTGCTGAGAGAGAGAGAGAGAGAGAGAGAGAGAGAGAGAGAGAGAGAGAGAGAGAGAGAGAGAGAGAGAGAGAGAGAGAGAGAGAGAGAGAGAGAGAGAGAGAGAGAGAGAGAGAGAGAGAGAGAGAGAGAGAGAGAGAGAGAGAGAGAGAGAGAGAGAGAGAGAGAGAGAGAGAGAGAGACATGTCTTCACTAGTCAGAGCGATTTATGGACTCAGGCCTCACTGAGTAACAACACATAATAGAGCTTCAGCCAGAGCGACAAATCAGTGTGTGTGTGTGTGTGTGTGTGTCCACAAAACTGAAGACATGCACACTGATGCAGAGTCCAGCTGTTTTGTAGCATCCTCACTTCCTGTCTGTTAACATGACACTACCTACTTCTGCACTTACTGTAAATAAACCGCTAAAACTGACCTGTTGAAATCGGATCTTGACATTTGACCCAGGCCGGATCTGTTCACTGAGAAGTGATATAATCTCAGATCCGTCCTTGAATCGTCCCTGAGATTAAATCAGACACAGTCAAAGAAATGCAGATGGAGGGTCTCCAGAATATGTGGTCAGTTATATCAATTGTTTTAGATATTTTAGATGCATATAAAATATGGAAAACAGTGTGTTTATACACCCACGCAACCCACTTTGATTGTAGTCTACTCTGTGTTTAATGCAGGAGTATATCTGAAGGAGAACCTGTTTGAAAACAATCAGTAGTTTGGTAATATAGTGGCAGACAAATTACACAGTTTACTTTTATTATATTATAGAGAGAGAAAACGAAAAGGAAAGAAAGCACAGCAGAGAGTAGAGGAAACAGATCCCACAACAAGCCAGCAGAGAAATGAGTCAGAGGAGCGCAGAGACTCAGTCATTACTCTTCTTTCCTTTGAATAACACAATTAAAAGAGGGAAATTGTGCCGAAGCGCTGCGAGTATCTATTCGTCAGCCTAAAGAGCCTCTGTGCCCTGATAGAGACTGTGTTCAATCTCACTCTGCAAGCGGGACGGCCGTAGAAACACGCTGTGGAACGCCTGCAGAATTGGGGAATATTTCATGTAAAAATGCTCTTGACATGCTATTAAGGTGAATTAGCTGGAGCCACTTGACTGTAAATGTTCTGATTAAGCCGCCACAGCTGCATGTGTGTGTGTGTGTGCGGTTGACAGGGTTCAGCTTAACGTCTCTCACACAGTAAGGTGTGTGGAGAGGATTTTTTAAGTGGTGGTTCTGCTAAAAGCGCAGTGAGTGAGTGACAGATGCTGGGAAACGGGATCTCCTGTCTGTTCTATGAGCTGAGAGCTGCAGTCTCGACCTGACAACGTCTGTCCGCTAATTCCATTAGAAGAGAGGATCTTAAAGGGGTAATAACCCTCCAAACGCACATTTCTGTCATCATTTACTCACCGTCATAACATTATTTCATATTTCCATGAAAAGGTGTTGAGTAGAATGTCTGAGCTTAAGTTTTCTAAAGGAAAGTGTGTAATATCTATCTATCTATCTATCTATCTATCTATCTATCTATCTATCTATCTATCTATCTATCTATCTATCTATCTATCTATCTATCTATCTATCTATCTATCTATCTATCTATCTGTCTGTCTGTCTGTCTGTCTGTCTGTCTGTCTATCTGTCTGTCTATCTGTCTGTCTGTCTGTCTGTCCGTTTATCTATCGTTCCATCCAACTTTTTGTCTCTGTCTGTCGGTCGTTCCGTCTATCTGACCATCCATCCATCCATCCATTGACAGGTTGTCTTTCTATGTGTCAAGGTATCCTCAACACTCCTCCATCTGCTATTGGTCAGATAGCCCCGCCCTGAACTCACACCATTGGTCAGATAGTCAGATAGCCCCGCCCTGAACTCACACCATTGGTCAGATAGCCCCGCCCTGAACTCACACCATTGGTCAGATAGTCAGAAAGCCCCACCCTGAACTCACACCATTGGTCAGATAGTCAGATAGCCCCGCCCTGAACTCACACCATTGGTCAGATAGTCAGATAGCCCCGCCCTGAACTCACACCATTGGTCAGATAGTCAGATAGCCCCGCCCTGAACTCACACCATTGGTCAGATAGTCAGATAGCCCCGCCCTGAATTCACACCATTGGTCAGATAGTCAGATAGCCCCGCCCTGAACTCACTCCATTGGTCAGATAGTCAGATAGCCCCGCCCTGAACTCACACCATTGGTCAGATAGTCAGATAGCCCCGCCCTGAACTCACACCATTGGTCAGATAGTCAGATAGCCCCGCCCTGAACTCACACCATTGGTCAGATAGTCAGATAGCCCCACCCTGAACTCACACCATTGGTCAGATAGTCAGATAGCCCCGCCCTGAACTCACACCATTGGTCAGATAGTCAGATAGCCCCGCCCTGAACTCACACCATTGGTCAGATAGTCAGATAGCCCCGCCCTGAACTCACACCATTGGTCAGATAGTCAGATAGCCCCGCCCTGAACTCACACCATTGGTCAGAGTTGCTGTGTCGCCATGATTGCGATGCTCAATCAGAGCATCATTATAAAAGTGCATTAGTCACAGTGTTACACCTACTAATGTCTGACCGGTTGTTGAGTTTGCAAATGAAGCTGCAATACTGAGATACACATCTTGAAAATGTAATGAGCTTTGGACACTTGTGCGTGTAGTGTAAATACAGAGAGATGTTTGGGGGTGCACAGGTATATGATATTAGAGTGATATTACTTCAGAGAGAGAAAGAGATGCTTTAAACCCGTGTGAAACTCTACACAGACTGACGGGAAGTGGAAGCCCTGTAAGAGATGCTTGACTGCTTTTATCAGTCCTGCCGTAATTAAACCTGACTGGCCCTCTAATGACACATGACACTATTACAGTCCTCCTGATCCTCACACGAGAAGT
>NW_026607044.1:87500-100000 GCF_029890125.1 Rhinichthys klamathensis goyatoka
TGTCATAAAAAGTAATAATAATGATATGCTAAGTCATAATTGTGTCATAAAATGTCAAAATCATGAGAGAAATTTGAAATTGACATAATTGTGACATAAGTCATAATTATGACAGTAAATCATAGTTAAAAAGTCAGAATTATGACATAAAAAGTCGAAATTATGACATAAAAAGTCGAAATTATGACATACTTAGTTATAATTATGACAGTCAAAATCATGACAAAAATTTTTAATTGACATACTTAATCATAATTATGATGAACAAAGTCATAATTATGACATAAAATATTTTTTTAATTATGACATATGTCATAATTATGACATTAAGTTATAGCTATGACACAAAAAGTCAAAATTATGACATAAAAAGCATAAATTATACTAAGTTATAATAATGACAGTCACAATTTAACTACAAAATTCTAAATTATGACAGTCATAATTTTGACATACTATGTCACCATTTTGACACCATTAAGTCATAATTGTGACATAAAAATTATAGATTATGACAAGTCATTAATATGACATGCTAAGTCAATTATGTGATACAATTAGCATATTAAGTTCAATTGAATTGAATGTCAAGTCAAAATTATGACAAAATATAGAAAATTACGACATACTAAGTCATAATTATGACACACAAAGTCATAACTATGAGATAAAAAAGTAGAAATTAAGACACAAAAAGTCATAAATATGAGATAAGTGAATATTATGACTTTCGTATGACTGGCTTTTCATCTCATAATTATGACTTAGTTTGTCATAATTTTAACTCGTTATGTCTTCACAAACACATATTTTTCCCCCTTATGTGTGAGAAATGTGTCAAATCCATCATCCATGATCTAACATCGCTGTCATCGTGACATCTCAGCGCTCACTCTTTCATATTATAGATTGTACTTTGTGTTCCCCGATGCTGTCCGTGTGCAAATAACAATACAAGAAATGTTGAAGTCCCAGGGAAACACATATCTCTGACCTAATCAGAAGAGCAGATATCATAACTCTGCGTTGTGTCTCGCAAGCGTGTGTGTGTGTGTGTGTGTGTGTGTGTGTGTGTGTTTCGGAAAGGTCAGTGTTATGTAATAGAGTCTCTGCAGACAGATTTTGTCCACAGCGTGAAGTCTGGACCAATTTGCTGATTATTTTGACTAATAAGACTCGCGTCATGTACTGTACAGGGACACGTCTGCACGCTCAGTCCAGCACATGTTATCTGCAGAACACTTTCAGAAAATACAGAAAATCATGATGTTATTTTTTATAATATCTTAATATCTGCATTTAACAGATTAGAGCTGAGTGATAATATAGTTTATATTTTGTGATGGCAAGCAGTTACATAGGGCAATATATACTATAGCACATCTCAAATATACTGTATGTATGCCGATAAAAATGGACATATATATATATATATATACAGTAATATGCAACTTTATATAAATAACTGGTCGATGATATAGTTACATTTTGCAATGAAATCAGACAGATTTGCTATTTACTATATATCACACTCTAAAAAATGCTGGGTTGTTTCAACCCAAATTTGGGTCAAATATGGACAAACCCAAATGTTGGGTTGAAAATGTAATTTAAAATTTTAACCCAACTTCAACTTTCACTTTCAACTGTAATTTTTTTATTACATTTTTAACCCAACATTTGGGTTTGTCCATATTTGACCCAAATTTGGGTTGAAACAACCCAGCATTTTTTAGAGTGCACTTTGTGAAACTCGAAAAATTTGAATATCGTGCAAAAGTTCATTTATTTCAGTAATTCAACTTAAAAGGTGAAACTAATATATTATATAGACTCATTACATGCAAAGTGAGATATTTCAAGCCTTTATTGGTTATAATTTTGATGATTATGGTTCACAGCTTATGAAAACCTTTTCACAATATTCTAATTTTGAATTTGGGGTTTTCATAAGCTGTAAGCCATAATCATCACAATTATAACCAATAAAGGCTTGAAATATCTCACTTTGCATGTAATGAGTCTATATAATATATTAGTTTCACCTTTTAAGTTGAATTACTGAAATAAATGAACTTTTGCACTATATTCAAATTTTTCGAGTATCACCTGCATGTAAACAGATAAATTAGATATAATGAGAGCAGGATAATCTGAAATACATTATATTAGGAGAATAAAAAAGCACAAATAGTTTCAAATAATATCACATCAGTCTGTGTGAAGAGTTTTACAGAAAACACAGGGAGTTGAAAATGCGTATAGATTTCATGATCAGAATTTCTGTGCATCCACAACTAATGGTTATTTCACAGACAAGAAATCTTATTTAAAATCCGTTCTCTTAAAGTTATGCGCAATGAAACAAAAGTAGGACTTGTGACACATCCAGGCGTAACAGATTATTGAAGAAGGGGTGTGGCCTTGGTTCTGTTCATCAGCTGCTGATTGGATGTTGAGATGTGGGCGTGAACTGCAGCTTGTGGGGGCGGGGTTTAGAGAAGAGAGAAGTCTGCCGTCTCACCGGAAGACCAGTTATGAAAAGATTGAAAATTACCAGGTCAAAATGTCAAAAGATTAATAAATAAATAGAAACATGGCGGTTTCATTTAAAAATAAGATCTATAATTGCATTTTGAAAATAGATGGGTGAATTTCCTTTCATGCCGGCTTTAAAGTATCAATACGCCAGTGTTTTTGAGTGCAACGCCTGGATTTGATTCCCATTGAAAACACACATACTGGGATGAATGATATGTAGATCTGAGTAAATGAGTAAAAATGAATAGTTCATCCAAGAATTAAAACTTCTGTCATGATTTTCTCACCATCGTGAAACACAAAAATACACTCTAAACAATGCTGGGTTGTTTTAACCCAAATTTGGGTCAAATATGGACAAACCCAAATGTTGGGTTAAAGAAGTATTTTAACATTTTAACCCAACTTCAACTTTCACTTTCAACTGTACATTTTTTTATTACATTTTTAACCCAACATTTGGGTTTGTCCATATTTGACCCAAATTTGGTTTGAAACAACCCAGCATTTTTTAGAGTGCATAGCATTTTTAAAAGAATCCCCATGGAATTATTTTCCATACACTCTTAATAATAAAGGTTATTTATTGGCATCAATGGTTCCATGAAGAACATTTCACATCCATGGAGCTTTTCACACACACACACACACACACACACACACACAAAGAAGGTTCTTTTATGGCAATCCCTGCAAAAACACCCTTTTGGAACATTTATTTTTAAGAGTGAACAGCGGTTCAGTGTGACAACATCTTTCAAAGAAACTCCCAAAAGAACATAAAACACCAAAAAAGTATCATATCAGTAATCAATATATCATATACCAAGTCTTACAATAGATTTGTGTGAGGAACAGACACAATTCATGACTTCATGAGCAGTTTTTGGGCGAACTATTCCTTTTACTCCTTATATTCCTAACTTGAGTTAAAGTAAGAAGCGGAATGATTGACGTGTCCCAGGTCTGAAGGTTGTGAACAGACACAAGGAAAGTCGCAGGAGTATTACTCAACACACACAGAGGGTCAGAACACAGTGTGTGTCATCCTGAAGAGATGTTGCAGACTGGAGGGTTTGTGATGTTCCTTCACCCTTCTGCTAATGTTCATGAGTCATTCTGGTGGAGCAACACTGTTTGCAGCGGACCCACACACACACACACACACACATTCACACACACACACACACACACACACACACACACACACACACACACACACACACACACACACACACACACACACACACACACACACACACACACTCACACACACACACACACACACACACACATTCACACACACACACACACACACACACACACACACACACACACACACACACTCACTCACTCACACACACACACACACGTGCACGCGCACACACACACACAGACTTTCACTCACTCACTCACTCACTCACTCACTCACTCACACACACACACACACACACACACTCACACACACTTTCACTCACTCACTCACTCACTCACTCACTCACTCACTCACTCACTCACTCACTCACTCACTCACTCACACACACACACACACACACACACACACACACACACACACACACACACACACACACACACTCACTCACACACTTTCACTCACTCACTCACTCACACACACACACACACACATACTCAGTTCCCATCATTTAGAGTCAACATAGGTCAAAATCATTGAATTTTTTAATGAATGATCCTGATGCTATTGTGATCATACAAAATGCAATAATTCAAAGCCAGCTGTCCTGTCTCCTGCCGGCTGTTCCCCAAACCCTGTTCACCAGCACATTACACTGGCTCTGGGGCCACTGCACTCTGGACACGTAAAGGGAGAGCAATAGTGGATTCATTCAAGACATTTCACTTCCGAATGCATCAAAACTTTGAGTTAACACAGAAAAATGGTGTTTGCTGAAGTTCTTAAAGTCAGCATGAAATCAAAACTCTGCTTGTTCTCCTCGTGAATGATTCATCAGTGCACGTTAGTCTAATATAAAAAGTTTGTCTTGTTGTTAAAAGAAAGATTGACTTTTCATGCCTTCCCCTCCAACCACGCACTTATACCTCATATCAAGACTCTCTTCGTGATGTAATCAATTCCAGATCGATGAAACCTCATTCCGCATTTTCTCTCAACAATTTTCACTCCGAAATGCATCAGATTACAGAAGAAAAAAGGGTTGCATTTCCTGTTGACTTTGTGTGCGAGAAAGTTGCATGACTCATTGCAGATTTCTCACAAACGACCTTGCAGCGAAAGGACAGATCAGGCCCGTAACTGAATGAAAATCCTATTTATCGTCCATGTGCATGCACTAAAACTACTCATGCTCATTACAGTAGGGGACACAGGTGGGCTGGTGTGAAGCTAAAGCCCCGGTAATGAAGCTGTGAACAGCCACAGTCAGCAGGACACACTTTCAGCTGCTTTAGTCCTCGTTGATAAGAACTCTGCTGGGACCTGGATAAAGCTGACGGACAAATTCCCTCTGTCACACGCATGTCTCAAGGTTACCGCTGCGGAGAACCATAATCCTACATGTGGCAAAGCATAGGGGATCTTTCCAGAACGAGAACGCTGTAACACATTCGAGCTGGATTCTCTTTGATCACATGCTCTTTTTCTCAAGAGCTCCCTGCGAACACAATGCGGATAAAATTCAATCATGTGTAACAAAGGCATCAGTCAAGGATTTAATTGAGATGAAAGCATGCATGGAATCCGCCGTTGCATGAGCGCTTGGCATCTTGGAAATGATTTTTTTTCACATCACGCACACTGTTGCGTCACTGCACTGACGTCATCGCACGGTTACTCAACCGAGGTGAGCGCGTCTTTCTGAATCAGCATGTTTCCATCCAGCGGATCTCGCTGCGTCACTACAACAAACACGACCACACACACGGGGTTACTTATTGGTTCTTTATTATGAAGTGAGAAAATGCCCGGTGTCGTTTGTGCTTTACATTGTTCAAATGCTGGGGGGAAAAAACCCAGGGAAAAAGAAGTCCAGAAATAAGTTCATTTGATTCTTTACAGCTTGTAGAAATATTCAATTCCAAAGGATTATTTACAAGGCGTCTTGCATTAAACAGTTAGTTCTCCTTGTCCGTAAATACAAAAACAGAGGTTCGACTAATACAAGGCCCGTCTACCTGAATTGCTAAGGTTTGTGCTACTATTTGTATTATTGTTATTTTTTCAAAAAAAGAAGTGCTTTTCAAAGATCAATCTGCTGTCCGATCTCCTACGACAGGTTTGTTCAGAGTTGGAGCAGATGATCCGGATCTGTTCGTTCCGCCTACGTCTACAACTACATTATTAAATAAGAGGCAGGCAGTGCATAACCACTTACAAAAGGACCCTATATCCCTCCCCCCATCCCGTGGAAGTATCCGCTAATACTACTCTGGCATTTCCCTGATATTTAACTTCTGAATGACCAGAGCCGATCCTCCCTATACGCACACTACGCAAGCTGCGTAGGGCCCCGCAAATTACTCAAGGCCCCGCCTCCCCCTCGCGTCAAAGCGCGTCAATCAAAGTTTACAACATCGATGAGATAATTAAGCGGAACTATCCTTCTGGTCACGAAAAGAGAAACTGAGAGAAAAACACCATGTGAGTGAATTGCGGGAACAGCGATCAGGTAAACTTGTGTTCTCTCCTCTCCAAGTTTGATGTCAGCACAGAACAGAACAGTAAAGTTAAGTTGATGTGCATCTCTCTCTATCTGTCTGTCTCCAGCCCGATCTCATGAAAGCGCGTATTTATACCACGAATTTAATTTCTCGTGCCATTTATACGCCAAAAATAGTTTTTGCGTGCATATGATACGCACTTTTTGGCGTGTAATATGCACGCACTCCACACCCCTAATCCTACCCAAGAGATTTACAGTGCGTAGCATATGCACGCAAAAAAACATTTTTGGCGTATAAATAGCACGATAAATTAAATTCGTGGTAGGCTATAGATACGCACTTTCATGATATTACGTTTGATAATACAAAGGGCAACGGTTTTTGTTTATAAACTGCAGCTCGGAAAAGATAACCGCGTCGCGCGTTAACATGAGTTCATATGCGCGTGCACGAAATGAAACGCGCACTTTCCAGAAAAAAAAAAATCTATGGGGACCAGTTACCAGTACAATATGGGCGTTATGGCACTCTTCATTAGGCGCTCACTTTAAAACAAGACGATGATTATCAAGTCTCCAAATCAGAATAGTTACAACCCTGCAATAAAGCAAGATGGAAAGCAATCTATTGATATTGACTATTGCATTTAAAATGTTGATTGGCTGGACATACTGGTCAATATGGATGCACATCAATCAGTAAATAATAACCATCAAGTATCAATTATTGCTTTTATCATTTAAAACACAGTGACATGCAATGGCAAGCCATTTTAGCTTTTATTAATTCACAGGATGCATTTTTGATATCAATAATTAAATTTGTACTATTTAAAATGTGAATTATTGATATTAATATAAAATATGTCTATTTCTGATATCAGGAATTACATTTTCATTAGTACTAACTAAACGAGGGAGGATTGTAGTGGGAGAACTGGGGTGTCAGGTGTGACTGTGTGGCAATGGCAAATGGTTTACATGGCTCATGGGTCAGGTAGGAGGGCCCCTTAACAGATTTTTGCTTAGGGCCCCAGGGATGCCAGGATCGGCTCTGTGAATGACTACTGGTAGTATTGGATAAAATCGTGATCAAAAAGGCTATAGTTATTACTCGTTTTAGCTTTTAAAAATACCATGCATTATTGCTCTATTCTTCATCATGACTCCCGAGAAATATTGCCGACGGATGCTATCTAGGTTTTGGCAAAAAAATCCAAAGCTTCATAAAATTGGCATAGATTTCATTAGTTCTATTTTTTTTTTGTGTGTGTTTTTTTTTTTTTTTTTTTTGCATGCAACAAATTTATAAAGTGGCAACCAAAAATAAGATATTCAGAAAGTGGCAAATGCTTTGGCATATTGATGACGAAGGCTTGGCAACTGAACGACAAATTAAAGTGCAAATTAAGACTATCCGTAGGAAATAAATATATAAATACATAAATAAGTTAATGAATAAATAGTTTTACCTCAATGCTGAACACTTTTGTGGCCACTGGCAGCAGTACAATATTATCCAATACTTAGAAAAGGTTTGACCTTTTGAGAGAAACAAAGACATTTTCAACGTCCTCTGAGTTTTGGCAAAACGGGTGGCATTTGGGCTCTGAATACGTGAACAGCGGGAGAAAGAGTACACTTAGAAAAGAAAAGTTAAGGTACATGCGATTAATCCAGGATTCGATGTCAACTGTGCTGTCAACTGAGCGTTCACACTTCCATGGGGCTCAGAGGAGCAAACGCGCCCTTGAAGCAGGCCGACTCGTAGTGCTTGTTCAGGTAGGACTTCAGGGCAAAGGTCTTGTTGCATCTCTTGCACTTGTAGTGCTTAAAGGCCGAGTGTGTCTGCATGTGCGCGCGCAGGTTGGAGCGGTCGGCGAAGGCCTTCCCGCAGTGCGCGCATCCGAAGGGCTTCTCGCCTGTGTGCGAGCGCATGTGTCCCTGTAAAAGCCACGGCCTGCTGAAGGCCTTGCTGCATATGTCGCACTTGTGCTTGAGGTCGTGGGTCAGCAGATGCATGGCCATGGCCGGCATGGAGACGTACACCTTCCCGCAGGTGGGGCACTTCTTGGCCATTTTGCTGTCCATGCTGCGGTGCGTCTGCTTGTGTCTGCTCAGGTTGGAAGACGTGGCGTATGTCTTTCCGCACTCGTTGCACGTGTGCCTCTGAATGCTCCTCGGGCTGCTGATGGCTTTTCTCCTCGACCTCCCGTCCGTGATGAAGAAGGCGTCCACCGTGTAACCCTCGCTGACCGCGGTGTCTCCGTTGATGTATCCCGAGGAGATCTCCGACTGAGGGCTGTCGGGCTGGTCCGAATCCGGCGCTCCATAATCGCTGTGGATGCTGTCGTAAATGGGTCCTGGAGAGGGAACTTTAATGCCGCTGTCGCTCTCGCCATCGTACGGGGCCGGGGTCATGTAGTCGCTGATGTACCCTGCAAACACGCACAGTTCAAATGCAATGCAACAACGTGTTACTCCTCCATCAGACAGAGGTGAACTCGTGCATTATCTAACAGGCGCATGCAAAAAAATCAATAGGTCTCCATTTCAATTAGCGTTGCAACCCATTTAAAGCGCAATGGTATCGCTTCGGTTATAATTGCATGGCACTTGAGCAGAATTAGGTCGATGTGTAAGGATATTACTGTGTCATAAGAGCATGCATGAATATTCTATGAATGTCTGATTATGCAAGTGTATGCAAAGCGCAGGTTATGTAGAGCGTGAATAATAACATGAAACATGATCAAGCGTTCGCTTAATAGACTGTGTGCGTGGATAATTCCATGACACGTTTCGATAACTCTCGGTGTAAATGCGAAGGACTTGTTGCTAGCTCTGCGTTTTCTCAAAGAAAATGCGCCTTAAAGCGAGTCGAATGCGTGCTCGAAAGAGCGCAACACCTGAAATGTGCCGAGTCGACAAAAACTGCTGCGCCTGACGGTGTTGAATAGCCTACAATGTGACTGTGGGTCAATGCCGAGGTTAGGATTATAAACCAGCAAACGTCAATGTGCATGAACATGCCCTTGCGTCTGAGCGAACTAGATGTGTATGCGAGGTCAAATGAAATAAATTACCTTTCTCATGAAAGCGCAGGCTGAGGTCTGCCCTGGATCTGCCATAGGAGCTCTCCAAATCAGCGGATGAGAAATCATCAAGCTTAACCTTTTTGACCAGGAAAGACCTTGGCATGTTTCAGATTGAAGGGGAAAAACACTCGTCCGCCGGTCGACTCGCTCGCTTTTCCTCATGCAACGCTGAAACAAAACGCGTTTTTTTTTGTAATTTTTTTTTTAGTATCGCTCCTCTTCGGTAATGCCGAGATTCGGATGCCAGCACAGGGTTACGGCAGACCCTCGAGCCCCTGAATGCGCTTGTGTTGATGAAGCGCGACGCCTCGATGCTTTCGGGAGAAATGCAACTTCAGCACTGGACAGCTCCCGTTCGCCGCACGCATTCAGAACTGGACAGCTTCACTCCTCTCTCTTTCTCTCTCTCTCTCTCTCTTTAGCTCCTCTGGGACCCTTCACGACGATCGTATCTTCCAGGTTCGAGTCTAAACTAACTAGTCCTCTAGTTTCCGTGCTGCTTTTCTTCCCCAAAAGACACAGAAAGGACAGTGAAACAGCTGAGTCTGCGTCAGCCTGCTCGCTCTCCTCTCTCCTGCTTTAACTCCCAGCTGTTCCGTCTGAAGGCGTCGGGCTTTCTGAAGTCTGTTGATCAGCTGTTGGGATTTATATGGCTGCGATCAGGTGGGAAATGAAGATGGAAGTACTTAATTTAATCCATAAAAAAATCTCCCGGGACCAACATTGAACTGGATGACTTAATGACGCTGTGAGACGTCCACGCCTTCGCCAGATTTTTTTTTCTTCCCCGAAGCCTGAAATAAAACAGAAAGGTTTATTTATATAACAAATCCGTTCAGTTTTCCTTAAAAAAAAAAAAAAAAAAAAAACGTTTTTTTATAAATGAACGCATTTATTTATAAGATCATTTAAATGTAACCAGCTTTCTTGAAAATAAAATAAATATATGTTTAAGCTATTAAGGTTGTATAAAAAAAAATAAAAAATAAAGTATTGCTTGCAAATGTTAATACTCAATTTGGGACGATTTTGCTGTTTTGCATTACGTTTGCCGCGTTAAGAATCTGCCCTCCCGCGCTGCGTTTTCGCTCGCTTCTTTTGACGCAAACCACTAAATCAACTACTGGATGTGGCCTCAGGCTTTCAGGTCATTCTTTTACATCACGGTCTATAAACCAATGGCTTTCTTTTCATGCAAATCACACGAATTGGGTACCAGAAGGTCCGTTTCCTCAATGATTCCAGTAGGAGCCATATGTCCGCAATTAACGCGGATCCTGGAGCTGTAGTACACACTGTTGTCTGACATCGTGTTCTCATTGTTCACTCCTTCAATGGGACGAATAAGGACGTCCCGCAGTAGGATTGCCATTTCACAAACATTCAGACCTGGAAAGAAAGCGTTATCGTGATACATGCTGATTTGCACATGTTCGTTTTCTCACTTAGGGGAGGCACTGCATGCACACGCATTGCGATTTCTATGCATTCTTCGCATTTGATAGATGATCTTTAAAACAAATGTTTGGAAAATTGTAAAAATTCGCTCAAATAATGAGCTAGTGGCACTCTGCCATTTAGAAATACATTAATATAATTAAATAAATATTTGCATGTATGCCGTCATAATTTGACGCTACAAGCCCAAGGTCGAGAAATTAATATAAATAGAATTTAATGCTGATATATTTAAAAAGAGACTTGTCCTCTTAAAAGTAAAAAAAAGGGAAAATCCAATAACCTGTGGATGCACCTTTAAGGCATTTTTAATAAAACCCTCTCAACTAAAATCTAAAAAGATATAGGGATTAAAGACAATATATATATATATATATATAGAGAGAGAGAGAGAGAGAGAGAGAGAGAGAGATGTTTTTTTCTGTGTTTAAGGACAAAATGAATACACAAATGATGGGGATCGACAGGCCACAAACAATCTTCCTCTTAACGAAGAATGGAATTTTTTTTTCTTTCTTTTTTTTACACATGTCAATGAGGGACAATAATGGCTCAGAATGGCTTGATGTGCATGCATGTGTGTGTAACAGTTTCACCAGCATGCAGTGAGTATGTAGGACACTGTTGCACAGCCGTTGACATTCCCAAGCGCGCGTCAGCCCACGGCGACCTGACGCGTTTATGTGGAGAAGGACGTTCCCGGGAACTGCTGACATCAGCTGGAAAAACACAGGCGAAAATATTCAAGTGCGCCTCATTTGCATAATAATAGTCTACGGTGTGTTGAGACACACCGAACAAACGTCTCGTCGGAGTTGAAATCAAAAGAACTTGATTGACATTTAATTCTCACGTACGCAGTTTTCAATGAGACCGATTCGAATCAGTTCACACGCACTTCTGGAGCAGTGGAGGACACGTGGAAGGTCAAAGCAGGAGAGACGCACTGTATACTTCTGTACTTTAACCTTAAAATGCACACTTTTTTGCTATATTTACAAGAAGCTTCTTTTCATTTGATGTTCCTTATGGTGTCTTTGAACTGTTTAGTTTAGCTATTTTTATATTTAAAGGGAGTTTAGTGTTTAGTTTACATTCATGGGACATTTTAACATCTTCATTTTCCTGTACACACAGGCAATGTTAAACGTCTTATGAACATATGTTCAGATACAGATTTAGTGAGAAAGTTGCAAGCTGTCAAACCTGACCCCATAAAAGAAAACTTTTGAAATTATTAAAAATAAATAATTTTAATGCATTCGTTATTTTTTTCTAGATAGGTAAGAAAGAAAGGTAGGTTTTGTTAGATTTAGCAACTAAAATAGCAATCTTACGTGTGCACAATAATTATCTGAATCATCATTAAAATGAATATTCATTGACAAAACACTGGTGTTATTAAGAATATGCATCTGATTGCACTGTGTTCTAGGGTTAAAACATCTGGTTTGCACACTTAAAGGGGTATATCACTCCCAAAAACATCATTTCCTCACCATCACGTCATTCCAAGCCTGTATGCCTTTTAAACATTTAAAAAATATCTTCTTGTGTGTGAAAATCATACAGGTTTGGAATGACATGAGTGTGTGTAAATGATGAGAGACGTTACATCTCTTTAAGAAGCTCTCGACGTAAAAATAGTCAAGTATCCTAAATGATTTTAACTTGATTTTATTCAAGTCAACTCATGATTTAGTTTGACTGAATCAACCCGACTTTGTCATTTTCACGGGTCAGT
>NW_026607044.1:102500-125000 GCF_029890125.1 Rhinichthys klamathensis goyatoka
AGAACGATAGATAGATAGATAGATAGATAGATAGATAGATAGATAGATAGATAGAACGATAGATAGAACGATAGATAGAACGATAGATAGATAGATAGATAGATAGATAGATAGATAGATAGATAGATAGATAGATAGATAGATAGATAGATAGACCGATAGATAGATAGATAGATAGATAGATAGATAGATAGATAGATAGATAGATAGATAGATAGATAGATAGATAGATAGATAGATAGATAGATAGATAGAGACAGAATAATAGTAAACATTACAGAACTGTGTTTCATGTAAAATAAAGGAATGATGTGCAATAATCCCATTAAGTCGATTAGAAAAGAGAAGGATCCGTGGAGCGCCTGAAGCTGTGTCTACCACACTTTAACACACCGGGAAATGATTTCGGTTTCCCAGTTTCAGAGAACATTGGGATTTATTTGGGGTTATGAGAAACTCAAAGATTGTGTGCAAGCGCACAATAAGGCCATTACATGAATGTTATTGGTACAGTAATTGCCTGTTGAAAAAATACAATGTACACTACTCTCTACTTCTGAAAGAATAACAGAGCTGTGCAAAAAAGAAATGCTTAGCCTTCAATATTTTAGCTTTATTTTAGGATAATTCAAGCCAAATTCAGACATAGTGCTGCTATTACGGAGCAAACATCTTATCAATAAAGCACAATTGTTTCATAAAAGTTTGTTTATGGCTTTAGCGCCGTGGGGAAACGCAGTCTCTACAACGGCTCCCGCTGCATCTGGAAGAAGACTCTGTCTGGGAAGTTGCGGTGTCAGCGAGCTGCCACACTGGAGCGATCGGGCCGACCATCAGAAGTTATGAAGACCTCAGATCAGCCTCAGTCTTTCAGAAGAGGCGACTCCAGACTTCTGCCGCATTCTGCTGACGCAGCGCTTCTCTGATCAATCAGTGCCGCTTATTGTCACTCCTCTATCAAACACCATTCCCACCACATAAGATAAACACGCTTGGGCAAATCATTAAAAAATTATGACAAAAAGTCTTTTTATCTTATAATTTTGACTTTTTTTATCTCAATTGACTAACTGATAATTATGACTTTATCTCATAATTGACTAATCATAATTAATTGACTAACTCATAATTGACTAACCATAATCGACTAACTGATAATTATGACTTCATCTCATAATTGACTAATCATAATTAATTGACTAACTCATAATTGACTAACCATAATTGACTAACTGATAATTATGACTTTATCTCATAATTGACTAACTCATAATTATGTCTTTTTATCTCATAATTTTGACTTTTTATCTCAATTGACTAACTGATAATTATGACTTTATCTCATAATTGACTAATCATAATTAATTGACTAACTCATAATTGACTAACCATAATCGACTAACTGATAATTATGACTTTATCTAATAATTGAGTAACTGATAATTATGACTTTATCTAATAATTGACTAACTGATAATTATGACTTTATCTCATAATTGACTAATCATAATTAATTGACTAACTGATAATTGACTAACCATAATTGACTAACTGATAATTGACTAACCATAATCGACTAACTGATAATTGACTAACCATAATCGACTAACTCATAATTATGACTTCATCTCATAATTGACAAACTGATCATTATAACTTTATCTCATAATTGACTAACTCATAATTATGACTTTATCTCATAATTGACTAACTCATAATTATGACTTTAGCTCATAATTGACTAATCATAATTATGACTTTTTCCCTCACAATTATGTGATAAATAGTCAAAAACGTGGACAAGTCGAAATGAGGTAATGAATTATAAAAAATTGTCATAATTATGTCTTGGTATTGTCACGGTGTGGGTTTTGTGTCTTGTTCCTTGTTCTTGTCTGTCACGTGATTCCCTGTTTGTCATGTGATCCTGCCATGTGTCTTGTCATTTGTTAATTGTTTGCTCAGTGTCCACAGGTGTTCCTTGTCTTGTTTATTAGTCTCCCCAGGTGTATCGGAATAACTACGCCCCCTTGTTATCTTGTTTAGCCTGTCTGCTTGTGTATTTATACCTCTGAGTTTGTCGGTCGTTGTTGCTTGTGGCTGTTTTCTTGTTCCGAGTTCATGTTCTGTTGTTTTGCCCTGGATTACCTGTTTATTAAATTAGTACTTGCATTTGGATTCTCTCCGCTTCATTCCCGCCTAATCGTTACAGGTATGTCATAATTTAGACTTTTATCTCATAATTATTTGCATAATTGTGACTTTTTATCTATTAATTGACTAACTCATAATGACTTGCATTAAGACTTTTTATCATACAATTATGACTTTTTGTCTCATAATTTTGACATTTTATCTCAATTGACTAACTGATAATTATGACGTTATCTCATAATTAACTAACTCATAATTATGACTTGCATTAAGACTTTTTATCATACAATTATGACTTTTTATCCCATAATTTTGACTTTTTATCTCAATTGACTAACTCATAATTATGACTTGCATTAAGACTTTTTATCATACAATTATGACTTTTTGTCTCATAATTTTGACTTTTTATCTAAATTGACTAACTGATAATTATGACGTTATCTCATAATTAACTAACTCATAATAATGACTTGCATTAAGACTTTTTATCATACAATTTTGACTTTTTATCATACAATTTTGACTTTTTATCTCATAATTTTGACTTTTTATCTAATAACAATGTTATTTAATGTCATAATTATGATTTTAAGCGGTTTTTCTTCCAAGGCTTCCATACTCCTCTCATTAGAGTGAGGGAAAAAATAAACCTGGTTTGTTCAAAAGTAAAGGTCCAAACCTGCTTTTGATCCATCAGTATTTGTGTGTGGAGGTAGCGATGAGAACAAACCCCGAACACTGAATATTAAGCTTCAGTGTGCAGTGTTTGTGCCATACATTAATGCTATATTACAAAATCCTAAAATTTAACGATTTACGCCTGACAGTGGAGCAAATCAAGTTTTGCTTTTGCAGGATAATGTAAGGCAGGGGAAAACAGGTGCTGTATGTGTAGAAGCAGGCCTTTTATTTCCACTGTTACTCCTAATGGAGAGTTTAAACCTTAATCTCACAGGAGCGCCACCCTTCATCCGACGCTTCAGTGCTCAGGAAGATAGGGAATCCTCCGCGGAGGACCTTTTGACCCGTACCCTCGTGACCCTCTCCGCTCCACTGGTCATTAGAGGGGACGGGACGGGGCTCTGACAAGCTCTCACACATGGGGTTTCTCTTGAGAAAATCAGCTATCAGTCTAATCTGTGTGGCTCAGGAGGCTTGAGAGACATTAATCTTATTTGTCATAACCGGTCTCCGGGGAACAGACCCCACCGGCCCGACCCACGGCCCAACTGGAGGGGAGAGGGGGGTGCGCCCCGGGAAACCCCATATCGCACTCCTGCAGTCCCTGAAGCTAATTAGATGTGAGAGTTGAAGAAACTACGAGGGGGACAAAGGCCACATTATGTAGATTACAGTTTCATTTTGGGCCTTTCGAGAGCGAACGGAGAAGATTAAGAAAACAGGGGCATGCGGACAGACTGATAAACCTGCTTCGGCTCAGACAGCCGGGGATATATTCCTCCACCGGATGGTTATTTCGGTCAGTCCCAAACATGCTGATTCGACAAAGAGTTCCTAAAAACTTAAAGCTATCTAATCCAGTGGTTCTCAACGGGTGGATCACGACCCAAAACTGTTGTTCTGATGGGTTGCACATAATAAAACGCAACTAACCTTAGAATTATTAAAAGCAAAATATCACACTTCGAGAAAAACACACCATATGTTTCATTGTTGTTATGAAAGGCTGGTCTTCCAGTCATACAGTATTTGGGTGCAAAATCATGTTACTTGTAGAAACTAGTTGCAACATGAAGACAATATAGACATGCTCACATCTCTATAAAACATGAACAAACTACACAAGGTAAAAGAAAAACTACCCAGACTATGTTAAATTCCCATTAAATGCAAACTGATATATACCTTAAATGCAGTATGGATAAAATTATCTGGCAAATGCATGACGCTTTTAGGTTTTGTGCTCTGAAATAGTGGCAACTGTGTCATAAAACCAGAATAATTGAACCTTTAAAACCTGATAATAAAAATGTTTCAGTGTTTTTGTTTACTTTCCTATGATAAACCATTGGGTTCCCACTAAACAAAAACACACACAACCTGGTTCCTGAAGCAAAACCAGCTGAAAAACAAGCACTGATCTAATAAATGTTGCATTTTTATGGTTAAAAATGTTTTTGTGCTGGCTGAGCGCATGACACCATAAAAACAGTTACAGTAGAAACCTTTCAACTCAATAATAAGACATTTCAAATTTTAATTTTAAGGACATTTTTGTTACTTTTCTATGATGAACAATTGGGTTTACTACAAAAAAAGAGATTTGATTCCTGAAGCACTTTATAATAAATGTTGCAGTTTTATAGTTAAACAATTTAGAGGAAGAAACCATTCAAATTTAGGAAACCTTTAATCTCAATAACAGAGACATTTCAATGTTTAATAATGTTGTTTACTTGAGCAATTGGGTTCCTACTAAAAAGAGATTTGATTCCTGAAGCAAACCCAGTTGAAAAGCAAAAGCACTGATCTGATAACCGGCGCAGAGGTAAGAAGCGCAAACTAAACCCAGTATGAAATCGTCCGAAATCCACATTAATCAGCGTGGCGCACACAACAGTTGAAGACGACCGACAGTGGCAGCCGACAATTTGAGCCGAACGTGGCCGGAGGCGGAGGACGGTTAAGACCTCTTCTGTTCTGTGACCTTTAATTGGGACAATGCCGCATCTAAGGCTCTCTTTGTCTTTGGGCCGGTGGAGGCATCATTACGGCGGTGTGTGGGCGCAGAACTGGAGCCGGCACTGTCATTGTCATTAGCAGAGTCCGGTCAAAGATGTGTGAAGACATCCAGGCCACTGCGTTCAATGAAGAACAAATAAAGAGAGCAGGACAAAGGAAGGCCAACTGGTAAATTGAGGGTACACATGTGGAGCGGAGAACTCTAACCTGTTTTACATAGAGCTGATCAACAGGGGAATAGGGCGGATTAGCATTTTTATTGCGCAGCGGAAAGTCCCAGCATCCTCCGCCGTCGTGTCACCTGTCCCGTGCCTTCGAGGCTCTGGTGGAAACCTCAACACGTGTGGTACGCCTGCACATTATGCATGTGTGTATGAGCCATGGATGATTGGTGAATAACATCAATAAAATGTTTCTTCCCGGAGGAAATTTATTTTTGTAGCTTTGTGTTCTCAATTATGTTTCACTGAAATAAGAGAATGAAATGTTTCCCTTCCCGAGTCAAGTGTTGAGTACAGACAGCGCTATACAATTAACGTGAAAGGTTTATAATGAGATCATATTATTGAACTGAGTTCCATATTAATGTTTAGGGAAGCTCACACAGTATGAGAGTAAAGATATCAGATAATATCTGATCATTTTTTTTCCCTCCTAGAAATCAATGAGATTAAATGGCGAGGAAATGGAGACTTTTACTTTTTCTCAGATTTTCTCCTGAGAAAAAACTCTCTGTAATCTTGCATCTAGTTTCAGAAAGTCTCAAACTGTGCCAAAATATCAAAGTCTGCAATTAATCTCAATATAACATTTCTCATCAAATGGTCTGGATGGCTCTCTAAATTCATTTTTATAGCTCTGTATATGTGTTACACTCGTTCGTGTCTCTTTTTATTTCCTTAAGGAACATCCAAGACAAAGTTGATATTTCAATGAATCATAACTGAGGACTTTAATTTAATCTCCTGAACCATTAATAAGAAACTTTTGAGTTTTGTCTGTAAACATGCAAATATATAGGCCTACTGCTCAGTCTGGTAATGTTGTATAAAGTTGCATTTTGCATTTGGGAGAACTTTACATCATCAGTTCTTGCTTTCCTTAGGAATCGAACCCGTGACCCTGCCGTTGCTAAAGCCATTTTCTACTGTTTGAACCACAGACAACTTATGATATAATAAGAGAATGAGGTTATTTTATTAGCACTCTCCATACAATGACATTTCTCTAACACCAATAAATGTTGATCATGTTCTATAACACATGCTGTAGGCCTAATCAATGGTTTTTAAACTCATCCTTCCCTGCAATTTGTCCCATATCAGCTTCTGAACCAAACCTGACCAGTGCCCACAATCACATCATCTCTTTTGGGTCTGTTTCTGTAACACACTCCAAACACACTCTCCAAACACACTCTCAAAGGAATATTTTATTTCTCACATGTTGCTCTTTCTCAGATTCTCAGATACAGTATGTTTCATTTAAGCATCAACTTTGTCTCAGATGTTTGACGTTTACTATATTGCACTTAAAAATCTGTAAAGGAGACAAAAATAGACTTGAGTCAACCAACCCATCTCTTAGAGTATTTGAGTCATTCCACGAAACCGGTACGATTTGAGTCCCTCTGACCTTTTTAAGTGTATTTTACCTATTGGGTCACCAAAATCTATTGTTAAAAGCTTTTTGTATCAATTGAAATGTCTCCTTTAATAGAGTTTAAAAATAATGACAAACATTTTATCTTTATATTAGACATTATCTTGATTTTTCAGTTGACACCACCTATTTTGTCATGTCCCTCATGGCCTTCTATGAAAGTGTACTTGGAATATGAATAATAAAATTAGAAAAAAGTCCATACATTTTGCCATTCCCATGAATATCTATCTGTGCTTTTTTGCCGGTAATGGTTTTAAAAAAAATAAATTCATGATTATTCATTAAAATCACATTATTTAGTTCCGTCCCTCAGTAATCCCTCAACCCCGTTACACACATCATTCTCCCCCCATAAAAATAATGAACAGATCCTTATGTGAGATCAACAACAGGAAGTAACATCATAGAAGTCTTCTGAACAACATTGTGTGCAGACACAGGCAAGTTACCAACTACTTTTATAACTATAACTTATTTAGAATTGTGATATTGTGGTTGTCAAGCTCAACGACTCAACCCCGTTACATCAAATAAAGATAGAATTCTATTACTTGTGAAAATTATCTTTGTTATTTCAAAAGCATACATGATTTCTTAATGTCATGCATTCCATGTGCTCTCCTGTTATTCACCACATATAGAGCAGTGGCCATTTTTAGCCAAAAAATCACAACCCCGTCACACTCAACCCCGTTACTTTTTTGCCACGAAGCATGCGCACATGTAAAAAAAAAACCACACAAACACACGCTCAATCACACACACACACACACCCACACACACACACCCACACCCACACATACATCAAAAAAGCACACAAGTTATACGTTTTATTTTGATGACCTATTCAGTCATTTTATAATGTTCTAATGTATACTACGTTATTGTTGTTTTTCCTGCAGTCGGGTTAATAAAACTGAGTTGCAATTGCAATTTATATCTGTTGTTTTTCTTGGTAACATAATAAAATACATTGCTTATAGAAAATCTTACAGTGAATTTGAGCAAAAAAACAACTACTCATATGTTAAGCTGTATTTGTCTCTTCAACCCCGTTACCATCTTCAACCCTGTTACCCTAGTCTCAACCCCGTCACACCTACGTTTTTATGAATTTTTATTTTTACGTTTATTAAAAAGTAAATTATTGTTTGTTGAACTCAGTCTGAAATGTTCAGAGCAATCACAAGAATACTGATTTTAGTTCAAATTCTGAAGTTAAGCCACATCTTTGATCAAATATTATGAGGTTGCTGTCACACAAAGTGCCCATTTCAGGCTTTAGTATAGCATAAGTGTGAAATGATATGTACATTTTACATTTGCAATTACTGAATTAGTGTGAGGGACATCTGACTAATAGGAAAATGTTGATTTCATTAAAAATATATTTTATAATTATATTCAGAGAGCTCCCATAGTGTCCATAACGGGGTTGAAGACTAATAGTGCCCATATCTTAAAATAATTACCAATAATAATAAGTATTTAATGCCTGAGGTGGGAAAATATGTTTTTCTGGAAGTTAAATATGTTATTAATGTTGTGGGGTGTTCAGAAAAGTAATACATGTTGGTAAAAAATTCAAAAATGTGTAAGTCCAAATCGTACCCGTTTCGTGGAATGACTCATTTATTAAACATTTACCACAACACACATTTCCTCGTGTGGTCTTGCCACGAGACCATCCATACATCCAAGTAAATATTTTAATGTTAGATTATTGTCTGATGAGGGAGATTACAATATACCAACCTGAGAAACATATTCCTTGACAGTATTTCAGCGATCAATGTCGTCTGTTTGTTTGGAATCTGAACTAGCGAATCGATGTCCGACTCTCCAATGAATCACTATTGAGTCGGTTCTTTCAAATGAAACAACCGGGAGCACAAAATGCTTCGCGATAAATTCTGAATCATTCGAACAGCTCCAACTTCAAGACATTTCTGTGACTCGTTCACATAAATGATTTGTTCAGAAATACCGATTCAGTGGCTAACAAAACACCACAGGTCATATACTGACGCACTGATTCGTTTTTGGAAACAAACTTTACAAATCCATCCGTTTGTCAGGGACGAAGAGGTTTTTGAATCAGTTCAACACCTGCGCGTGCTACAGGTAAAGACATTTCACACCTAAATAGTGTCAAAACACTTAACAACAGCCTTCATGTGAAGACTTGAACGTGGCATTACCTTGTTGTGATGTATCATGTCAATTCCATGATGCAAATAGTAATTATTTAATACCTTATACATTTCAAAGTACATTAATATTACCATCCCTGAAGTACTGTACCATGGTATTTCCACACTCACAGTATGCTAAGTTTATGAAATTTTAAGAACCATCATTTAGCGTCATGTGATTTGAATCAGTCTTTTAGAGATGTTTTGTGGCCCAGTTAAGTTTTGTTGTAACTCTGTTTATTGCTGCTTGTGATTGATGGTTATTTATGACTGACATAGCATGTATTTTGAAAATCTTTTTATGCACATTTGATTTGTTAGTAATAAAAAGGAACTTTCTGTGTTCATCCCTGTTTTACCTAGACTACCAAATGAGACATTACTGGCACTGGTTGGCTTAAATTATGAATTATGTGGTACAGAGCTCTGAAATTGTTCTGCATATTAGTTCAGATATGGACGTGATGAGAAACGATTGAACTCATGTTGAGATCCGACGTGTTGAAATATGAAATTTGAGACTTCTTATTGCACACTTTGGCATCTCAAATCTGATCACAGTGTTGAAGCCCCTTTTCAAACTTCAGAGGAGATGCACAGGAGACGCATTGCTATCTGTGAGAAACAATTGAGATATTAAACAGATCTCATTTGTGTATTTCTTTCCCACGGGTTCACACATCCTCTACCGCCTGAGGAAGATGCTGTGATGGAAACGGGCCCTGTTTTCAGCCAATCAGGTGTTCTCCTGCCCCACGTCCTCGTTTTCACCCACTTCTCTCCATTACACCGGTGCTCGGGCTCTTGATGAGTCGAGTGCGCTCGCATCGAGGAAGATGGAGGCAGGCGGAGTTGTTTAGTCTCTGAGAGATGAAGTGACTGCCGTAGCGTTGGTGCAGTGCAGTCAGTGGAGGTTTGTGTGGCTCGAGCAATCTCATTATCCCTTAAACTGGAGACGCAGAGTCTATCAGTGTCGGGAGACTGACATCAGATACGGGGAACGGGGCGTCCGTGGGTCTCCATGCAAATGACCTTGCTTCCCTCTTCTCTCTCTTTCTTCAAGAATCTTTTTTGAAAGCATTCAGCTGCCTTTGGCACATTGGGGTTGTGTTGAAAATATATACTGAAAAGCATGATATATCAGTAACTTACTGCATATATACAAGAATCATTAAAGATATCTTAAAATCCTTAAGTTATTCACAAACTTTTCTTTTTGTAGTTTAATTAGTAAGGCCCTGTATTGGTCAATTCTAGACATACAGGGATGTCAATGTGGCTCCATGAGCAAACTGTTCAATTGTACACATTCTCAGTGGTCAAAGACTTGCACACAACTGATACTTTTTTCTTTTTTAAGAGGAATGTCTGAAGAAAAATAATGTTGAGACTAGAAATGCATCTTGTTTCCCTCTATCAAAGCACAGTTATTGTTTCCTGTAGCTGAAACAGTAGAGCGTTAGCGCTTGCAACGCCAAGGTCATGGGTTCGATTCCCAGGGAAAGCAATAACTGATAAGAATGTAGATGTGTACCTTGGATGTCACTTTGGATAAAAGCATCTGCCAAATGCATAAATGTAAATGTAAGATGCATCAAAGATATCTCAATATTCTTTTGGAATTTTCATTTTTTAAACCGTGTATTATTAAATTCCAGAGAGATATGGATCTCAATGCAGCTCCATGTGCAAATAGTTGAATTTTACTCATTTTTAATGGTCGAAAACCAAATCTGGTCAGTTTGCATGGTCAGGTAGTTAAAACTTGTAGTTCCTCGCTGTCGTACTCTTACGTATACGTTTTAATGCATTACTTTTTCTCTCTTTATAATTAGTGAAACAGACACATTAATTTGACGACCCTACTGAAACGTGCACGCATCCTATGGTGTTTGTGTGTGAGATCAGGAGTGTGTGAGAGATCATGTGCATGGCCAGATGAGCAGTGGTTTGGATGCAGAATGCAGGTCTGTAGCATTGCGACTGCATGCTGTGCTGTGCAGGGTTTCTGGCAGCGTGCATCACTGTAAAGCAGACGCACTTCACCCTGTGCCACAACTGTCAGGCGTGGACATCAGGGTATTCTGCCATCTGGAGACGAGATCTAGACGAGATGGAGACAGCTGATTCTCACTGGCAGGACACCACAACAGATCATACATGATGTTTCACTGTCCTCTGCGCTTTATTGTGCAGAAGTTGCTTTGTCTTTGATGAGAGTTTTTTTTCTCCTAAAACTCTTTGAGAAACAAAACTTGAATCAAATGAGTCAATACTCGTCATTTGATGAGAAATGTATGAGTTCATATTGAGTGCCGATTCTGGCAAACCGGAGCATGGTTTGAGAACTTGTTGAGATCTCTTCTGAAACTCTAGATAACTGGGGTCTTTTTTTTTTTTTAAGAGAAAAAGCACTACTCCATTTAATCTCATTGCTATCTAGGAGAAACAACTGAGACATTGAAGAGGTCGGGGATTTCTTTTTTGTAAGGGATTTTTAATGATCAATTACTGTCAGCTATTTTTCCTGTTTTGACAGCTTGACAAAGCCAAGCACAGTTTGAGACATTGTTGAGATCTTTTACTGGGGTCATTAAAAAAAATATATATACAGTGGTGTGAATAAGTTATTACCCCCATGCTAAAGTTGCCTAAAAAGAGGAATAAAAAATCATCTTTTGGAAATTGATCTTAATGACTTAATTAGAAAAATGAGGAAAAATCCAACCTTTAAGGACACCAATTTTCTTTGTGTATGAATAATGTATCATAAATAAATAAATGTTCTTCCTTAAAATACAGGGTGCATAAGTCAGGCCCCCCCTATGTTAAATTCCCATAGAGTCAGGCAGATTTTTATTTTTAAAGGCCAGTTATTTCATGGATCCAGGATAATATGCATCCTGATAAAGTTCCCTTGGCCTTTGGAATTAAAATATCCCACATCATCACATTCCCTTCACCATACCTAGAGATTGGCATGGTGTTATTTCAGTTAGCCTAATAGCTGGTTTGATTTGCATTGAAAGATGATCTTATGGAAAGTACCCCATGGGGTACAGGGGGGGCCTGACTTATGCACCCTGTATTTTAAGGAAGAACATTTATTTATTTATGATACATTATTCATACACAAAGAAAATTGGTGTCCTTAAAGGTTGGATTTTTCCTCATTTTTCTAATTAAGGCATTAAGATCAATTTCCAAAAGATGATTTTTTATTCCTCTTTTTAGGCAACTTTAGCATGGGGGTAATAACTTATTCACACCACTGTATATATATATATATATATATATATATATATATATATATATATATATATAATAGTTTATACTAACATAACACTGATCCCGGAGAAACATTTGAGATGTTAGAGAGATCTGTGTTTGTTTGTTTTTTTGTGAGTGATTTTGATTATTATCAAGATTTTTTTCACTGGTACTCTTCAGTATTGAATAAAATATAAATATGTTTTCAGTCATCTGTATTTCTCTCGGCTCGTCAACCATCTTGGCCTTTTTTCTGTGGTTTTTGCGGTGTATTTTAGCCTTTGCTTCAAAGGGTGTATGTGATGCAAAATTGTAAATCTTAGAAGGGTGTGTAATGTTGTGTCACCTTTTGCAACAGCTTTCGTGTCGGCAACACACACATGATGCCCAAAAAATGAAAAAAATCTGGTTTTTCGCATTACCAGATGGGTTTTTGAAAGTCTGGACAGCAAAAAAAAATGTGGAGGTGGTTTGAAACGCAATTCCAATGAGATCTTTACAGATGCGTCTCAGTCTAGAGGCTCCGGTTTCTCAAATCAGATTTCAAAATTGTCTTTTTGAAATTCAACACGACACACAATAACAGCACCTCCATTTTTCCTACATTTGTTTTGAAAGCCCTGTCAGATACATGGGTCAGATCATACACCAACGGATCACGCCAAAATCAGCGTTAGTTGATCGCAAGTTCCATTGAATTCTATTGGTAACGACTGAACTTGCGATAATAGTTGGCTTTGGAAAACGCATCCCAGATAGTTTGGTTATGTCTGGACACACAAACCTTATTTGATCGCTTGCAATGAAAAGTGTGGACAGAGTGCCTGAAAAGATCTGATTTGAGAAGAAATCAAGTGTAGCGTTAATTCTGTCAGGTCACGTTAGTCAAGCTCGCATCAGCTGATCCACGTCTACCTATAGGAGGAATACGACGCCTATCATACATATATAAACTCCTTCAGTATTGTGTGTGTGTGTGTGTAGGTCAGCGTTTCTCCACTATCCTCCAGATGGCCCAGGTGATGACGTCATATATGTGTATGTTTGAAGATGGAGAGGACAGAAGATACACACTCTATCAGACAGGTGCTCCTCAAACATCTCCATGTAAACATCTGTGGAGACTTGACAGCATCAGATTAATCACTGCAGTCTGGAACACACATGCTCAAATACGCCAGACAAACCCATCACACACGCTACAGTGTGTGTGTGTGTGTGATGAATACTAATGCAGATTAGTTCCATCTATATCCGGCTGTCTGTGTTTGAACACCCTACATCTTTTGCATATTGACAAAATGCTTTCCTGTCGTTGACTCAACATGTACGGGACACGATTGTAACGCAGTTTCACTGGTCTGTTTAGAGAGCATGGGAAAATGCAACCTAACCACAGTTGTGCATCGTCATATAAATCACACAGCATTAGCAAAATAAATAGGCTGAGCAACTTTTTAAAAAGAGGTTAAAATCCTATATTTTTTTTGTCCATCCAATCAAACTCTATACTGCAAGTTTGTTCTGATGAGATCACAGTCAGCAGAGAAAAGCAATGCTCAATGCTAATACTAATCAAACTAACTGTGCACACTACAGTTAGGAGGATAGTGAAATAAATTGGTTATTATTGTTGACGTCTATGGCTGTGTGTGCAGTCGGTGTGTCCCTTTAAAGTTTGTTTTAAAGGACGTTGTTGTTTACATCTGTATTGTATCAAACTCTGATATACAGTGATCTACACTAAAAGCATTTTATGCTCACCTGAGCTGCAACTATTTGATATACGGTAAAAACAGTACAACTGTGAAATATTATTACAATTTAAAACAGATGTTTTCTATGTGAATATAAAACGTGTAATTTATTCCTGTGATCAAAGCTGGATTTTCAGCATCATTACTCCAGTCTTCAGTGTCACATGATCCTTCAGAAATCACTCTAATATGATGATTTGCTGCTCGAGACACATTTATGATTATTATCAATGTTGAAAACAGTCGTGCTGCTTCGTTTTTCTGTGAAAACTGATGCATTTGATTTGATTTTCCAGCATTCTTTGATGAATAGAACATTTATTTGAAATATTTTGGAACATTATAAATATCTTTACTGTAGTTTTAGAGGCATTTTAAAGCTGAATAAAAGTATTAATTTCTTTCTTACTTAATCTTACTGATCCCAAACTTTTACACAGTAGTGAATATATTTCTTTTGTTTTGCAGAAGCCCACGGCTCAGACGGCATCACTGTGGACAGAAAGTCAATGGTGAGTTTTATCATTTGCATTTATTTTATGATTTTCATCCCCATTGCAGAAGAAGCCAAACTAACTAACCAAATGACTGTCTTCAAACTTCCATTTGCATTTCATTTGTTCTTGAATGCGCCCCGGAGATTCCCATATTCATAATGGAGCTGCAATGTCATTAAAACACGTTTATTGTGTTTCAACTGCCTTTCTCGGGGAGCACAGAGAGGGCCCGTCACCTCACGAGCGAGGTTAAAGATGGCACCCGGCAACATGGCAGATTAAACCCCGTCAGCGAGAGATTTACACGCTCTCTGCAGTAAGAAAGAGGCAGGTGAGCGGAGCACCAGGCAGTTGGGTTTGCGATGATGTGTTAATTAGTCCCTGACTGATTCACACACTGGGTATCGTAGCACGTGTGTGTGTTTGCGCTGTCGGCTGTTTATGGGCTTCCCTCGCTACCTCAGACTGACTGAAGCGCTTGCGTTGTCCTCCTGGACCCTGGTTACTTTAGTGTTTTTGTTTTAGTTATCTTTAAAAATGGCAGGTAGGATTGCATCAGCACCCAGGAGGCAGCTGGACTCTCAGCTGAGCGCATACGTTTAGCCCGAGGCTCGACAGCGAAGGGAATGCTTTGCTTTTGCGTGTACGAACCATCGCCATCACAGAGCTGAAACTCTCCATCAAAAGCTCGACTGCATGCATGGACCCTGGTGTAGAGAGATCAAACTGCTCATCGCAATAAAAGTTAGGTCGAACCAGTTCTACTGAACAGGACAGTGATACACCCAACTTTCCAAAGTTTGGTGTCGGTGAGACTTTTACTTTTTTTTTGAGGGTGTATTCACACCAGGAAAGTCCGATAGTTCACTTGCTTTGGTCCGGACCAATATTTTTTTTTTTTTTTTTGGTACGGTTCGCTTTCACACTGCTCTTTTTGCAAGTGAACCAAAATTTGTAAACAAAACCACACGTGTGCTAAGGTCGTCCATTCATTGGACAAGGATTCTCAAGTAGGGAAATCAGGAAGTGCAAAAAAGGCTCAGCATGGAGATATTTCGTACTGCAATATTTGTTATTTGACTAATTTTGTGTTATATTCTGTACAAACGCAATATGAAGAAACTGCGCAGAAGACGGATAAGGTATAAAGTTTTGATTCAGAGAGAGGGGCTATGTTCACACATTCAAATAATGAGATTCTTATTGTTTATACTGCTAACAAGTGCTGTCAATGTTAACGCTGCGATTAAGTTTGTCCAGTTTAACGCAGCGTCATCCTTGTATTGTAACTATCGTTACATTATATGAACTGCAAAAGCTTTTTTTGCATCTATGCGCGATTAGACTAAAGAGAACGCTCTGTATGTGAATGTCCTGATGCACACACTCATTCATTCATTCCATTCCAATGATGCACACACGGCGCGCAGAAAGACACGCAACAGTATCGTGTGGCAAGACAGCGCGTATTGAACAACAATAACACAAACCGTTATGCCAAAATCTCCGACTACGGAAGCCTGTTCACTCAAAGCCGCAGTGCTTTCTTGCAATTGGGTCGGTTCATGTTCACACCGTAAACGAACCGTACCAGAGTTCGTTTGGAAGCGTACCGAGACCACCTCTTCAGCTGGGTCTCGGTTCGGTTGTTTGGTCCGCACCCGAGTTCGATTGCTGTATTCACACCTGCCCAAAAGGTCCGCACTAAGGGGGGAAACGAACTAGAGTTCGATTCAATCGAACCAAACAAGGCAGGTGTGAATACACCTTGTGTCTCTAATGCTGCTCACCACGGATTTATTTGAACAAAAATACAGTGAAATTGTGAAAAATTATTATAATTTAAAACAGCTGTTTTCTATGTGAATATACAGTAAAGTGTAATTTATTCCTGTGATCATTTTCAGCATCATTACTCCAGTCTTCAGTGTCACATGATCCTTCAGAAATCCCTCTAATATGATGATTTGATGCTCAAGACACATTTATGATTATTATCAATGTTGAAAACAGCTGCTTAATATATTTGTGGTGCTGATCATTGTACATTGATACATTTTTCATGATTCTTTGATCAATAGAAAAGTTCAGAATAGCTCTGCATTATTCACTGGAGCCGACGCAGCTGGTGCCGAATGCGAAACCTTTTGTTCGGACTACTTGAGGATCTCAAAATACCTTCTCGATCGTGGGCCGTCGTCCAGAACGTTTGCATTTAGGACAGTTAAACAAAAACAGTTTGGACAGACTGATCTCATGAAATGGCGTATGTATGACACGCCAATTCGTATTTCCATTTTTGGCGTGCTATCAACACGCATAATCGCTTTTCAGCGTGTTTATCAACGCCTTGACTTAACGTTACATTACTGTATATATAAATATATGAGCTACCCCAACCCCGTCCCTAAACCTACCCGTCACTGGGGTTAATACCATTTATGAGTCTTCCCCTACCATCCTAGGAAAAAAAATATCGCTCCCCAGATGTAGATCTACATTTTGCTTCGTTTCGCTCGGACATTTAACGGCGTGTACATACACGCGGAATCACTCGGACATTTAACGGCGTAGACATACACGCAAAAGATGACGGTTCGTTTCGGCGTGGACATACACGCGGATAGCTCAAAATGCGTGTAGATAACACGCCACTTGACTTGAAAGTGGCGTGTATATTTACGCAAAAGTCATGATGTCATGTTGGTTTGGAACATAAAATCAAAATCAAGGACCACAATGGAAATGCAACTTTGTGTTATCCTTGACATAGAAGTTGTTACAATGTTGTATTGCTACTTTTTTAGATCAAATACACTCAAACTCAAGTTGCTAGCCAGACATCGGCGATCGATTGCATAAAAATCTGACGTTAGCAGAAAATCACAACTTCAGCTTTCTATTGACAAACAGGCCGAATCCGCTCCACAAAACCCACCACTAGTGCTTCAAACAATGATTTCATGAAGTGCTTTAGGCCTGTCATCGAAAGCGCCCCTGCATGCATGAAGTCTAGAGCGATCAAACCGATTCTCGCACTAGCGCTGCATTATTCACTGGAGCAGAAGCAGCTGGTGGCGAATGCGAATCCTTTCGTTGGGACTGCTTGAGAATCTCAAAATATCTTCTCGATCGTGGCCGTCGTCCAGAACGTCTGCGTTTGCCAGACATCTGTTTTGATGGTGTGATATGCGTAAAAATCTGACGCTAGCAGAATATCACAGCTACAGCTTTCTCATAACAAACAGGCCGATTATACGAAAATACGCCATTGGTTCTTTAAACTGTGATTTCATGCATTGTTGTGGTGGAGGACCAGCTGGATGGAGTAAACCTGCAAGCGAACCACAAATGCCAAATCACTACGGGCGCCCGAGCGTGTTTGCCTTCTCTAGAAGTCAGGGTTTTAGCTGTTTGGAAGTCAAACGCCGTTCGGTGTGTGTTTGTTTTCCTGGGTCTGTGTGTGTCTGTCAACACAGACGGCTCTCGAGGGGGGACGCCCGTCCTCCAGCAGACAGCCAAAGGGCTAATTACAGAATAATAAGGAGGGAGAGAGGACACATGTGCGGGGTTGCATCCGCCCCCACAACACACACACACACACACACACGTTACGGCGTGCTCATGTTAAAGGGGGTATCGTCCAAAAAAAAAAAAAGGGGGTCCCAGAGGTCCCGCTCGCCCGTCCGCACACCTATCGCAGGTGCTGAGGGGGCGGAGAGACCATTTCCAGCAGATGATCCTCACTCACAAAGCCTGCGGCCCCGCAGTCCATCAATACCAGACGGGAGGTTGTTATTGAGCCACCGGTCGGCTCTATCTATCACAGGCCGGTGAGGAGCAGGTGTGGGACGGGCGGGCGCCATCAGACCCTGACGACGGGGAACGCAAACGCCGAGGGAGACCCCACATGCACACTTTTCCAATTTGCCGTAATTAGCCCCCACACGGCCCGGGCTCTGACCGGCCTCTGCTCTGGATCAGCTGCGTTAAACCTCCTGTGACATCTAAACTCTTAATTCATTGCTACATTAACAGAGGCGATTAACATACGCGCGTATCCCCCTGTGATCTCTTAACGGGCACCTTGATACGCGCCGACCGTCTGCCCCCCCGTCGCAACCACCGAGACGCCGTTTAATTGGAGAGGTGTCACAGATGATACATCCAAAACAGACCAAATGTGACCCTCGTTCAGACGCCAGCCGTTATTTAGAGGATAATTCTGGAGAGGTTTCACAGCATAGCGCGCCGTTTAACCAATCAACGAATTATCAAATCCACAATCGGAGGAATCAGCCGTATTAGCAGGCGGTTGAAACACAAATGCGCAGCCCTGAGGGTGCGGAGGATTTGATTTGGGATACGATAACAGCTCGATGAACAAGCGTCTCCGCAGAGGAGCAGAACGTGCTGCATATCTGCATGGATTAGGGATTCAGTGCTGCGTCTGGGACGGGAACTATTAGTTGTGGCTGATGTGTGATGTTCGGTTTGCAACCTTGTTTTTGTCACTGCTGTGTTATCTGAAGAGTGCAATACATTTGAATCGGGACCCAGGAATAGACTTTTGGTGTATTTTAGTGTATTTCTCTTGACACCATGCATGTCACAATTTTATTCTGTAAAGAGCACATTCAGGGCTCTACAGAGATACCAAATGTTTGGAGGTTTCACCATGAAAACAATTTCTCCTTGGTCTTTAAAAATGTCTGACATTAATTTAGTGGTCAAATGTCGCACTCTTATGGAAATATGATAATATATTGTAATTATAATTTAAATCGAACTACTTTTCAAATTGTATTCCATCAAGCAACATCTCAGGAAAACGTTATGGGGTTTCAAATCAAAAAATTACTTTCTGTTACAGAACAGGGCATTGATTTCATCAGGTCTTAAAGCATGTGCATCAGGCATTCTGGGAGACACAACAAGTGAATATGGAAATAAATTATACATCAATATTCCTATGAAATATTAGATATTATTATTAAAATGTTGCTAATTCTTACTCCGATTCTTACTCTTCTTTTTTTATTAAATGTTGCTCCAAGAACACATTAATGTGCAAATTAGATACAGTGTATAGATACATTGCATTGAATGGGAATATTAATTTATGCCCATTTTACCCACATATTGCAAAAAGTAAAATGGTGTATCATCAATTAATTCCGTTATATCTTTCATAACATAGTTGAGAATCATCTTTATACAAATTTTGGTTTAAAAAAATCCTGAAACCCCAAAATGTATTGGTGATTGAAAAAAAAAATCCCATTGTTTTTGCCTACACATATAATTTTATGTCATTTAATTGTTTTAACAACTGAGTCCTGGAGTCCACTACAGAGGACATAGTATAACACATGAATAAAAAATAATTTTTCAAAAATGTTTTTTTTTTACCATTTGTTTCTTATGCTCTAAACAATGTGATGACATGAAAAAAAGTTAATTAAAAAAAAAAAATTCTGGGTCTCAGGAGCAGGTCTGTTCTGATTCTTGCAGACAGCTAGCAAAAACAGCACTCAATGTAGATATCAATCAAACTAACCATAATTGTGTATAAATAGGCTTTTATTGTTGATTTCAAAGGCTAACTCTTCTGTAATCTGGTGCAAAATAAAACTACACAAGGCCGGAAAACATAAAATACTTTCTACAAGGATAAAAGTTTCATTTTCTAAACCGTGCAATATATTAAAAAACTTTACTTTCTACAAGGATGAATATGTTTAGCCGGCAGTGTCATGTAAAATGTATTGATTTTTTTATAGTTTTAGTATATTTCTAGAGATTATTAAATGTTATCTAAACTTTGCTATGGTTTTGTTCCACTCTTGGATAAAAGCGTCTGCTAAACGCATACATTTAAATGTTTAGTCATGTAAATATTTGTGCTGCTCCTAGTAATATTTATGCATTTTAATGTTTGATTTATTAACTGTGCAATGTATTAAAAACATTAAATGCTTTCTACAACGATAAATAAGTTTAGACGATGTTTTCCATCCACCTATTTTTAATGCGCATTTTGGGATATCACAAAAAAAAATGCTCATAAATTCTAAAAATGCGCATAAACTTATGCGCTCGATTGAGGTGGATACATTTTTTATCCGATAAGAAGACATGCACATAAACTACAATGGAAACACATTTACCGAATAAATCCCTTGATGAGCAACAAAAAAAACGACGTGATTTTGCCTGAACAGAGGATGTGATTGGATAACTGGACTAACCAGCGGACCAATCGCATCGCAGCATCTCATATGTTGGTTTGGTGGCTCTGAAACACCTGAGTCAAAGTCTGTCATCATCAGAATGGTTTGGTTTAATTCCCTCCAGAAGCGTCTCACACGATTGCGTTCCCAAACACAAGAGAACATGACAGCGTTTAATCTGCCGCTCTGAGACGCAAGTCTGGAGGAAAAAGAGACACAGTTTCTTCCCCGTTTTTATCACAGATATTTTGCGCCGATTTCCCAGGAAGTGACGATTTTGTTGCAAATGTCCAATTTTGCACATAAGTTAAATTCGGATGGCTTTGGATGGAAACATAGTTTGTGTCATGTAAAATGTTTGCTGTTCATCAATATTAATGCATTTAAAAGTTTGATTGTTAAACGTTATCTAAACCATGCAACGAGCGTGCATGGAATAGCATGTGTTACGTGCAAATGTAACCAATTACTCGTGCGATAACCATAAGGATGTGTAATCACAGGCTGCTTTGCCACATAATTGCATGAGAATTTAATAAAACCACTCGGTACGTATGTAATTCCTCCGTAACGCTGCTCGTTTGCTTTCCGCAGCTCACTGTAATACAATGCAGAGAGCGTTTAGCCCAACCTGAAGAGGCTAATTTGACTCACAAATGTCCCATGAATAAAGGCCGCCCAGATCCGAGGAATTTCATCAGTATCAAATGGAGCTTAAACAAGTTAGAGTTAGCGTAACAGGGGGTTACGCATCCAGCTCAATTTGCTCTCTAACAGCAGCACGTACAATTTGAGGGTGAAGTAAATGCGTTTGAGAGGAATCTTTACTGCACATTACAGAAGTGCGTTTCAAACTGAGGCCAATTTCACAAGCAACAGGACATTCGTCCTCACAAAGAGCCCGGGAGGCTCGACAATGCGCTCTGGAACATCTGTAAGGCCCCTGGCTTTGCAGTGTCTTGTGGGTAAGTGTGTGTGTGGGCTCTGCTAGAGCTCAAACGCCGCTATAATGATGCTTAACCACCTCCCTCGCTCGCTTTTGAGCACATCGCCCCGCTGTGCAGAGAACCAGGTGCTGGTGGAGGAGGAGAAACACACTCAGACAGCAGGAAAAAGCAATATGTGTGTGTGTGTGTGTGTGTGTTTGGAGAGCCGCAGCCCGAGAGAGCCAAAAAGTGGGGGAGCGCGAAAAGAGAGGAGGCCCATTTCAATAGACTGCTGATTTCAGATAAGTGATCCCCTTGAAAAAGGAAATGTGTTGGTTTTTTTTCCCTCCCCTCAGCAGTTTGGCCTGAAAGGAGAACCATCCACCTGCTAGCAGCATCAATTGGCCCCTCGTGTGGCTTTTTCACCACTTCTCTTTCAGCCGCTCGCGTCGCTCTCCCCCTCACGGTGCGTCCCATTCATACGGGTGAATGTGCAGGCGGTGGGGAGTATTGACACCGCTCTCCCTTCCCAGCAGCCATTGTTCTGACTCGGAGAAGACCAGCTCCAATCTGCGTTTGCTCTGCCCTCACGTCGCCAATCTTCCCCTCTCGGATCCGTTTATCGCTTCATTTCTCTATGCAGCTGGGAATGATGGGTGTGATGCAGGTATGGGGATTGCGGGAGAAGATGAGGGAGGCCCGACAGGTGCACAAGTTTCAGTTCCAGTGAGAATTGATCCAAGCTTGGCCCACATTCCCCTTCCATGATGCGCGGCCGGTGTTGTGTAACATTCAGTTCCTGTGAAAAACTGTTGGAATGGGCGGAGCGTACGTGCATATTCATGAATATGGGTGCGGCTTTAGTAACAGGATAATATTCTGAATGTTCTGATCCAATCTGACTTCTGACCTGGATCATAATCATGTAACTGTTGGTTCGTTGGCCAGAGGAGAACTGAGCGACTGAGCCGGTTTTCTCCCAAGGTTTTCTTCTCCATTCTGATTCACTGATGGAGTTTTGGTCCATTGGTTTTGGGCTTGCTTAGTTGGAATATTTAATTTAATATTCAATAAAACTCTTGATCTGCCTGCATTGA